>NC_091086.1:65403863-65706893 GCF_032405125.1 Capricornis sumatraensis | reverse complement strand
ATTTTCCAGGCCAAAAGGGATAATTAAAAGTGATAATAGTCATTCATTCTGGTCCATTTTACTTCTCCCAAGTTTAGATAAGTCTGGTGTCATTGGTTTCAAACCTCTGCCCACTGCTGTGACTGAAGGCAGATACTGCCAACTCCACTACCCTAGGGCGCTAAGAAGACCTTCTAGTCTGCCAGAAGTTAATTAGGGTAATCCTAATTAGTTTTTCCTCAGTCTCAATTTCAGCAATGGTAAATTAATACCTAACAGGGATCATGCATAACTTTATACTTTTTCTCTGAAAAGAGTGATTCCATAATCAGTTTCTAAACTCATTTTCATTACTCAGTTAAATAAATATGGTTATCGACTGTGCTAGTGTTTCTTGGATGATTTCTGAAATACTATATATGTAATCAATCAATAATTTATTACAACCCTATAAATTACTCTGAGGATCAGACTCTGGCTAATCCCCATCTTGAGAGATATTATTGATATTTCTTAGGCTAAAATCATAACATGGGTTGGTTAGGTATCAGCTACATAAACTGCTGGTGTGGAATTGTATCAATCCAGACCTGAAATACATGTATCCATGAGGAAGGCATCTCATCATGTCTAAGACTACTTAATATTTAACCTCCTGGCTTAAGAAGCTAGCAATAATATCTTAAAGAAATACATAGGTAGGGGCTTCCCTGGTGGCTCAGGGGTAAAGTATCCTCCTGCCAATGCAGGAGACATGGGCTCAGTCCCTGGCCTAGGGAGATCTCACACGCCCTGGAGCAACTAAGCCCGTATGTCACAACTATTGAGTCTGTGCTCCAGAGCTCAGGAACCACAGCTACTGAAGCCCACCCATCCGGGAGCCCACACACCCTAGAGCCCATGCTCTGCAACAAGAGAAGCCACCACAATGAGAAGCCTGCACACTGCAACAAAGCTAGCCCATGCTCTCCTCGACTAACGAGCCTGAGAAGCAGCAAAGAACCAGCACAGCCAAAAATAAATACACAAAATTATATTTTTAAAAAGAAACACATAGGTATAAAAGATCTACCTTGACATCCAACTCAATACATACATAAAAATGCTTTTACAAAATACACTCTTGAAAGTCATAAAGACAGCAGACTAAGGAACCACCGAGTGCTCCCCTCTGTGTGGACCTCTGGGTGGATATTTTCTCACTGCAACCCGAGCAGAGATTCTCCCCTCCCACGCCCCACTGACATTCATTTTACCAAAGATCTTGTCCACAGAAGCATCAGAGGGTAGCGTGCAGTTAAATATAGAGAACTGCCTCTTGAGTCGCTGCGGTATATCATTGCGTCCGCCCCCAGGATGGATCATAGCTGCTAAAAACTGGATGTCCACAATGCTGGTAAACTCCCCAGGCTTCTCTAGATTATAAAATCCATTCTGTTCCAGCAGCTGTCGTACTATCTCATTAGTAACCTAAGAAAGACAACTTTCAGAATTAAAAGGTCATTCCTTTATATCCCAGGACCTAAATAACGGACTTTATTGGAATTCAGGAATTGCAAGTTGAACAAAAAAATAGAAAACCATTTACTCATCAAAAAATAAATCAATGATGAACTAGGCAAATAAAGTGCCCAACAGGATTGATATACCTGGTCTCCCCATTCATTGATTATTGGCATATTCACATCATCAATGAAGACAGTCATCTTCTTTCCTGCCGGAGGGCCATATGTGGTGCCCATGCGTTTATCCACATAGCTCTCTATCGTCCTCTGTTAAACAAAAAGGTCAACAGAAACATCTGTGAAAATATCCCCTAAGACATGGTCGATTATTTTAAAATTCCAGAAATGTCTGAAATGATAGAAATTACTCATAAAAACCCCAAAATGTCCCTAATTCTGGAAAACAGAGAAAGAGGTACCTAAATTGTCTTGCATAACATTTATAACCTTTGAAAATCTGGTTTCATTTAGAAGTAAATAAAGTGGTAATCAATGTAAATTTTTAGATGAGACTTCTATTTTTTTTTTTCATTTTTATTAGAGTATAGTTGCTTTACAATGTTGAATTGGTTTCTACTGTACAGAAAAGTGAACTAGCTATCAGTTCAGTTCAGTTCAGTCTCTCAGTCATGTCCAACTCTTTGCAACCCCATGAATCACACCACGCCAGGCCTCCCTGTCCATCACCAACTCCTGGAGTTCACCCAAACTCATGTGCATCAAGTCGGTGATGCCATTCAGCCATCTCATCCTCTGTTGTCCCCTTCTCCTCCTGCCCCCAGTCCCTCCCAGCATCAGGGTCTTTTCCAATGAGTCAACTCTTCGCATGAGGTGGCCAAAGTATTGGAGTTTCAGCCTCAGCATCAGTCTTCCCAATGAACACCCAGGACTGGTCTCCTTTAGGATGGAATTAGCTATACAGATACATATATCCAGGCATCCCTTGTGACTCAAAAGGTAAAGAATCTGCCTGCAATGCAAGAGACCCAGGTTTGATCCCTGGGTTGGGAAGATCCTCTGCAGGAGGACATGGCAACTCACTCAAGTATTGTTGCCTGGAGAATCCCTGTGGACAGAGGAGGCTGGTGGGCTACACTCCATAGGATCACACAGAGTCAGACACGACTAGCAACTCAGAAACACCTGCAAGCATCCAAATATTTGGATGAGGCAGCTAGGCAGTTGGTGTTAATCCCAGAGATGAGCACCTAAGAGTGGGTGCAGACTGTGTGATGAGAAAGAGACGTCGATGTTTGGATATGCTGATGTTGCGATTTCTAGATCATCTAAGTGGGGAAGTGCAGTTGGAGACACCAGTCCAAGGATACTTCAGTAACTATTTAACAGGCAGCAATTCCAAATTCAGGAAGAAATCTCAGCTTCTAGGTTCACAAACGAATTTTTCTCCTTCCTTTGTTTTTGCTTTTGTCAATTTAGCTTTCTAATGATATATATAGCTTACTAGTAATGTCCTGCTTTTATATCTGTTTTATGTCTTATGTTTTTTGGCCCCAAGGCATCTGTGATCTTAAGCTCCCCAGCCAGGGATCAAACCCACACTCCCTGCATTGGAAGGCAAAGTCTTAACCACTGGACGAGCAGGGAAGTCCCTGTGTTTTATCTTTAACATGACTTAAATCGTGAATCAGTGGGAAAGAAATGAGATCTTCAAGACTGAGAATCTAGACCATGAGAACCATGAAGCCCTTTCTGTTTTCTCTGTAGTGCTGATTCAGCTTACTGAGCACATATATTTGAATAACTGATTGATTTCCAAACTACATCCCATGCAAATGGTAATACTGTAGTCAGTAGTCTGGGATTCTTCCCCAGTGTCTCCATTACCCCTTCCAACACCCCTTCCATCAGTTTTAATATTCCTTTCCACATTGCTAGGGCATTTTTTTATAGAGCAGAGTGCAGTTCCCTCCTGTTCCATCTGAGCTTAGAATGTAGCAAAGAGAGGGTGTTGTCCTCCACTTTCTGAGGGGAGAGGAGTGATTTAATGACTGCATCTGCCCCAAAACAGATCATGTCAGGCTACAGACACCAGTTTGGAGGAGGAAATGGCAGCCCACTCCAGTATTCCTGCCTAGAGAATCCCATGGGCAGAGGAGCCTGGAGGGCTACAGCTCATGGGGTCGCAAAGAGTAGGACACAGATGAAGCGACTGAGCATGCACAGACACCAGTGGGCAGGCTTCTGAATGAGGAGACAACGGTCTTCAGATCATGGCAGGCTGTGGAGCTCAGAGCACAGATCTGAGAAGCTTCTTGGCAGTAGCCCTGTTTAGATTGGTTTTTTTTTTTTGTTTTTTTTTTGTTTTTTTTTTGGTTGCACTGGGTCTTCATGGTGAGCGGGCTCTTCGTTTCGAATGGCAGGCTCCTTCTAGTTGTGGAGCATGGACTCTAGAGCGCGGGGTCAGTAGTTAGAGCACGTGGGCTTAGTTGCCCCAGAGAATACGGGATCTTAGTTCCCTGACCAGGGATTGCACCCATGTCCCCTGCATCGGAAGGGGGATTCCTCATCACTGGACTCACCACCAGGGAAGTCCCCTCGTTTAGCCTTGGCTGTGATTATAAGGAGACTCTGAGCAGGGCTGGACCCTTTGTATAATGGGAGTTGGGATAGTGTCATCCACGTAGGCACCAAAAGACAAAACTAAATCTGTGGGACTAAACAGAAGCATCTCTGTAGAGAACAAATGTACAGATACCAATGTGGAAAGGGGAGATGGGATGAGTTGGGAGATTGGGACTGACGTATATACACGACTATGTATAAAATAGATAGCTAATGAGAACCTACTGTATAGCACAGAGAAGTCTACTCAGTGCTCTGCGGTGACCTAAACGGGAAGGAAATCCAATAAAGAAGGGATGTATGTGTGTTAGTCACTCAGCCATGTCCCACTCTGTGAGCCCTGGACTGTAATCCACCAGGCTCCTCTGTCCATGAAGTTCTCCTTGGACAAAGGAGCCTGATGGGCCACAGTGGGTGGGTTACCATGCCTTCCTCCAGGGGATCTTCCCGACCCAGGGATCGAACCCGAGTGTCTCACCTCTCCCGCATTGGCAGGTGGGTTCTTCACCACTAGCGCCACCTAGGAAGCCCCTCCAACGTGGCTAAGTTCTATTATAATTTAAATATTGCTTTTTACTGTATCTCCTCCTCTCTGGACAATGATATGCTCTAAATTAGTTGTTTGTTTTTCTCATATGAATGAGTGAATGTCACAACCTTGTAAATTACCCACCCTGCCCCTAGTTAGGCCTGGAAACTTTTTTATAAGTTATATACAATGTCTATATTGTACGATTTACAATTTTGTCTAGACTCTGCTGTCTCAAAGAAATCAGTTACTGAACATATTTGCAGTGTTGTGCCATCCACCTAATCCCTGGCCTCCTTGACCTACTGTCCCACTTCATCTATCCTTCTGGTGATATCAAAGCCCAGTCCAGTTAATAAAATCAAGTGGGTATATTCACTCACTTGACTATTGTCTGTCTCATCCACTAGAATAAAGGAGTGCAGGCACCTTGTTTATCTTATCCATCACTGCCTCCTGGGCATCTATAAAGGTGTCTGGTATGATACATTTATCAGTAAATATTTGACACACAGATCAGTAAAGATCAGAAACTCGGGAGTCATCTTTAACTTTTTCCTCTCTCTCCTATCCCTCTCCTCCAACAATATCCCCTCAACCAAAAACAAGTCCTGTCCGTTCCGCTTCTCAGCCCCAATTTAAATGCATCCTATAACCATCTCCTCTTGAGTCTCTCTGAATTCTGCCCTATCTTTCCCATCAGCAGCCAGAATGAACCTTCTAAGTGGTGATGCAATCCTGCTCAGTATCCCCATGATTCCTTATTAGTGGCTTACAAGGAACACCATGATGCTCCCTGCTCACTTCTCCAGACTCATTTCTACACACGCCTTTTCAGTCTTTGTTCCTGCCCAGCACGGTCTTCATTCATTCATATTCAGTTAACAACAACAAAAAAAAATCCATAAAATAATGCTCCTCTCAGACTGATTTACAGTGCTCATTAAGAGATTCGTATTTACATCCCTAAAGTATCCATTTATGAGCAAAAAAAAAAAAACCTCTCAGAATTAGTATTGTTGTTGTCTAGTCTCTAAGCTGTGTCTGATTTTTTGCCTGCCAGGCTCCTCTGTCCATGGTATTTCCCAAGCAAGAATACTGGAGTGGGTTGCAGTTTCCCTCTGTGGGGTAGCTTCCTGACCCAGAGATCAAACCTTAATCTTCTGCATTAGCAGGTGAATTCTTTACCACTGAGTGACTAGGGAAACCCCACGATTAGTATTCTGCAGAGTCACTTCAGTCGTGTCCGACTCTGTGTGACCCCATCTGGCTCCCCCATCCCTGGGATTCTCCAGGCAAGAACACTGGAGTGGGTTGCCATTTCCTTCTCCGAGATTAGTATTAGCCAAACACAATTTGTAAAGTATTGACTTAGATGGATGATCGCCCATAAAAATCACTTCTTTCAACCTGGCTTACTGGTAAAAAGTTGAAATCTCTCACAAGGGCCTGGACTATGGGATGTATGCTGTTCTCTAAGAATAGACAACAACTTGACTCTGAAATAGCAGAATGATAGTCATGATGACATCACCTTAAGCCATCAGTGGCACCAAAACAAAGATTCTGACCTTGTAGTCTGTCCAGCTCACACACACATGGAATGCTTGGGTGAACCCCAGTTAGACAGTGCCATTTTAGACATAAAAACCAGATGGACTTAGGCATGGAGTTGAGGAAAGCCATTCTAAGCAACATGTGGGGTCTTCCCAGACCAGGGATTGAACTGGTGTCCCCCTGCATGATAGCTCAGCTGGTGAAGAATCCACTTGCAATGTGGGAGACCTGGGTTTGATCCCTGGGTTGGGAAGATCCCCTGGAGAAGGAAACGGCAACCCACTCCAGTATTCTGGCCAGGAAACTCCCATGGATTGTATAGTCCATAGGGTCGCAAAGCGTCAGTACGACTGAGCAACTTTCACTTTCCCCTGCATAGCAAGGCACTCTCCTAACCACTGAACCACCAGGGAAGCCCTAGAATTCTCATTTTTAAAAACCAAAACTTATTACTATGTCAGCATTTATAAGATCGCTGTTGTATTCAAAACACTTTAAGATTATTTTTTAAAGAAACAAATCTTTTCAGATATTCCCTCAAGAAATTTTCACTTTCTTCCTATTTTCTGTATTATTCACATTTTTAAAGATATGTGTGAACTGCTTGCAAAAATAATATTTGTTTGAGAAAAAAAAATCTCTCTTCAAAGACTAACTGAATCCCTTAGCTAAAAATAGGGTGACCATGTAATTTTTGTTCAACTTCATACATTGGTTAGTGACGCGGATGCTGTTCATTATTTATCTGAGACAACAGAAGTTAACTGGACGGTCCCTAGCAAAAAATGACATAGAGTCTGTCCTCCTACTGATAAAACATGTGAAAGTGACACTATGGTGAAAACAAAGGAAGCTCGGATGAAAACAATCTGTCCAGCAACAGACACGTGTCCCTGATACGTGTGCCATGGTGGTAAGACGAGAGGGATGAACAATATCTATTTTCTCATCTACAATTTCAATTTGGTTTGGAACCAAGTAAATGGGAGACAAATGCTCTCAGCTCCATCACCCCTTGTTTAGCATGAATGGCTGAAAATTATCATGAGCAAGTTAATTACAGCAGTTGGGCTAATTGAAAGCTTTCTAAAACTAATGAGTCTAGCTTACTAGGAAGCCCTGACGCTCAGCAGTCAAAACAGGCACTAAACAGAGCAGATGATCCCATGATGCCTCTGAACAGAAAAATAAACAGTGAAGCGCTGAGACCTTCTTCTTACTGAAGGATAGGAAGGATCTGGGTTAAAGGTTATTAGCTGTAAATCCAACAACTGAACTCCTAGAGAATAGATGCTAATACTTTGAAAATCTGCTTTATCATTCTTCTGATTATTGTACCTCAGTATGGTACTGCTTCTAGAAATTTATTGCATGGTTTATGAATTTTATATTAATAAACAGGATGTTTTCTAGATTATGTGTGCCTTTTTCCAGGAAATGAATAAGTATTTCATGTTATAGAGATATAAAACACAGGTCTTTACCACCTGCTGCTGCTAGGTCGCTTCAGTCATGTCCGACTCTGTGCAACCCCACAGACGGCAGCCCACCCGGCTCTCCCATCCCTGGGATTCTCCAGGCAAGAACACTGGAGTGGGCTGCCATTTCCCTCTCCAATCTTTACCACCTGAGAGGGGTAAATATTACCAAGAAAGATACCAGCTCAGTCATGTCTGACTCAGTGTGACCCCATGGACTTTGTAGCCCACTAGACTCCTCTGTGTCCCGGAGAAGGCAATGGCACCCCACTCCAGTACTCTTGCCTGGAAAATCCCATGGGCTGAGGAGCCTGGTAGGCTGCAGTCCATGGGGTCACGAAGAGTCAGACATGACTGAGCAACTTCACTTTCACTTTTCACTTTCATGTATTGAAGGAAAGGGCAACCCACTCCAGTGTTCTTGCCTGGAGAATCCCAGGGACGGGGGAGCCTGGTGGGCTGCTGCCTATGGGGTTGCACAGAGTCGAACATGACTGAAGTCACTTAGCAGCAGCAGCAGCAGGCTCCTCTGTCCATGCGATTTCCCAGGTAAGAATACTGGAGTAGGTTGCCATTTCCATCTGCACGGGATCTTTCTGACCCAGGGATTGAACCTGTGTCTCTTGAGTCTCCCACATGGGTAGGTGGACTCTTTAACACTGGTGCCACCTGGGAAGCCCCAATACCTCCAAGAGTTACTGGTAAAAATATGTGCCAACTCTTTACCATATTCTAAGGAATGTGGCTAGCCTTTGTCCTGGTCCCTAGGTGGGAGTCTAAATTCTTGGAATTTCCTGAATAAAAAGGATGTCTTTGTTACCAATGGTGGGTCTTTCAGAACACTTATGCCAGAAAGACTAACCATATGATTACTGTTAGGGCTTTAAACCATGTCATATCAGCTGATCTCCCAGGGGGAAGGGGCTTGGAGATTGACTTCAATCACGCAGCCAATTGATCACGCTTCTGTAATAAAACTTTAATAAAAACTCTGCTCTGTTCACCCAGGCTCACATGAGCACCCTGATTGGTGAGGTACACAGATGTGCCTGGAGAGTAAATACATCCTGTGACAAAGAAGTTTCACATCCGAGACCCTCCCAAACCTTTCCCTATGCATCTCTTCTTTGTTGGATCCCAATTCATATCTTTTATAATAAAACCACAATCATAGGCATAACATTTTCCTGAATTCTGTGAGTCATTCTAGTGAATTATCAAAACTAAGGGGTCACAGGAACTCTTCAATCTGAATAATAGAGATACTGGAAGACATAAGTAGAGGATTTATAATGGCTGTGAAACTGCAGGTCAAGTTCAGTGGGTACATCAGAACAGTCGTGAGATTTAAGCCTCCAAAGCTCATCACAAACCTGGGCTCAGTTAGCAGCACCCAAGAGCTAGTACCTGAAACATCAGTGGGGTGGTAGCAGAAGAAAAGTTTAGACTCTTGATCACGTGGCTTTCAGGATCATATTTCGACATAAATCCTTTGATTATGACTGTCTTGGCTGTTCCTTGTTCACCAATTAACAGCACGGCCTACCGCAGAAGTTGAGAAAGAAATAAAAAAAAACACACTAAGATGATTGTCATGGGCTCAACTGAGGATATGAGGACGCCCTAACTCCCAGTACCTCAGAAGGTGACTGTGTCTGGAGATAGAGTCTTGAAAAAGATGATTACGCTAAAATGAGACTATTAAGGTGGGCTCTTGTTCAGTCTAACGGGTACCCTTAGAAGAAGACATTGTGATACACAGAGAAGCAACAGGCATGCACACACACAGATGTGGGAGGACACAGTGAGAAGACAGCCATCTGGAAGCCAAGGAAAGAGAGGTCCCCAGGAAAACTAAACCAGCCAGCACCCTCATCCTGAACTTCAGGCCTCCAGAACCGTACAGAAAGAAATGTGCGCTGATTACACCGCAAGGCTGTGGCATTTTGTTACGGCCGCCCCGGCAAAATAGTGCAATAACTAAAACAGAAGGATTTCTCTTTGGAGAAACAAGTCAAAACTCACATTCTCTCTCTCTCTCTCTCTCTCTCTCTCTACGTATATATACATATTAAAAAAATTAACCATGAATGAAAGCTATTCAACTCTAATATTGTTGCATGCGTGCTCAGTCATCTCCGACTCTTTGCAACCCCACGGACTGTGGCCCACTGGGCTCCTTTGTCCATGGAACTGTCCAGGCAGGAATACTGGAGTAGGTTGCCATTTCCTTCTCCAAGGGATCTTCCAACCCAGGGATCCAACCCAAGTCTTTTGCATCTCCTGCATTGGCAGGTGAATTCCTTACCACTGAGTCACCTGGAAAGTCCCTAATATTGTTACTGAGGAATAATAAGAGAAGTAGTATACTAATTTGGGTAATATTTTTATTTATTATAAACAGCAATATAAAGCATTCTAAAATGAATGCAAGATGCTCCATGTTTTCAAGTGACATTTCTAAATGTGCCATTTTAAATAAAACAGAAACTGCCATACCTTGCCCTGTTTAGCAATGGTTTTAATTAAGAAGTCGGTTCTCACGTTGTCAACATTTGGCACCAGGATGGAGCCATATTCTGGGGTGGTGCTAGATGGATAGACATATTCCTCAGTACACGTGTTCCAGTGCATCCATTTACCTGAGGTGAACAGAGAACAATTACATCTTCATATTTCTATTAATAATTTAATTTCTAATTATAAAGAGCAGAAATTTTTGACATCTCATGAAGTCATCTTCCAAAAGCTCCTCAAAAAATAAAAATCATTAAATTCAGACATCTAAGTATTTAAGTATGTGTTCACTAAGTCAAAATTCCCAAAGGAGCTATTCAAAGGTGGTAAGAGTAAGAGTTATCTTGCAATTCTCTTTTTAAATATGTTCTTGTTGTTCAGTCAGTAAGTCGTGTCTGACTCTTCAACCCCGTGGACTGCAGCACGCCAGGCTTCCCTGTCCATCACCATCTCCCCGAGCTTGCCCAAACCCATGTCTATTGAGTCAGTGATGCCATTCAGCCATCTCATCCTCTGTCGTCCCCTTCTCCTCCTGCCTTCAATTTTCCCAACATCGGGGTCTTTTCCAGTGAGTCAGCTCTTCACATCAGGTGGCCAAAGTATTGGAGCTTCAGCATCAGTTCTTCCAATGAATATTCATGACTGATTTCCTTTAGGATTGACTGGTTTGACATCCCTCTTTGCTATCCAACGGATGCTCAAGAGGTTTTTAATAACATAAAGTGTGTGTAAATATCAGGACAGTGATAGCAGTATGTACCTAAAATAATTTTTCATTACATACTTTTCTAATTGTAAAACCAAAAATGAAACATTCTAGGATGCCATATACAAATATTGCATATAAATGTAGTACATATATGTGTATATAAGTACTTTATAAATATGTAGGCACATAAATAAACTTAACATATATTTATGAATATTCACACCTATTTGGTAAAAATATACTTCACACTTTGTAATTTTTACAAAAGTTGCTGATTATATCAAATGAATAGCTGAAATGCATCTGATTTGGGGATTTTTTAAATTTGTTTTTAACTCATTAAAAGTTCAGCACACAATAATATAGAAACAAAAAAAATGTGCATTTGGAACCCAACTGAAATAAATATACGAAAAAGAAATCATGGGCTCTCTTTCAAACACACACGAACATTTCCATTTCAATTTTACAGTAGTTTTGATTACCATTTGGAAATATAGACCAATAAATAGATAGGTAAGTAGAGCTGGAGAAGGCAATGGCACCCCACTCCAGTACTCTTGCCTGGAAAATCCCATGGACGGAGGAGCCTGGTGGGCTGCACTCCATGGGGTCACTAAGAGTCGGACGCGACTGAATGACTTCACTTTCACTTTTCCTTTCATGCACTGGAGAAGGAAATGGCAACCCACTCCAGTGTTCTTGCCTGAAGAATCCCAGGGACAAGGGAGCCTGGTGGGCTGCCGCCTATGGGGTCGCACAGAGTCGGACACGACTGAAGCGACTTAGCAGCAGCAGGTAGAGAGCTAGAAGGTAAATATTAGACATTTGAAAAAAAAAAAAAAGGTCCCACATGTGATGGACGGATAGAAGCCCAGGACTCACCATCGGACCCAACGTAATAGTCAAACATGGAGTCGTCAGGCCCCGCGAGGGGTGGCAGGTCCAGGGCCAGCATCTCCCGGGAGCGCAGCCACTGCTCCACGCGGCGCCGGCCGTCCGGTTCCAGCACCGCCCCTACGCTCCACATCAGCGAGAAGACATACAGTCTTCCCAGGTGCTCCGCCGTGACCTCCCCACCTTGCTCCTGTGCACGCAAGAAACTTTCCTTTTAATTACTTCATTCTCAAACCAAGACTTGGCTTTGATATCTTAATGAAAATCTAAGTAAAGATCTAAAAGGGATAACAGCTTTCTCCCAGCCCTCCCCCCCCCCCAAAAAAAAAAAACGAGGAAAAGATAAATAAAACTGGAGAAAAAAAAAAAAACAAAACTGGAGAACAAATTCAGAACTGACGTCTCGGAATATCAAGCAAGTTTCTGAAATAAATTTAGAATCCTTTTAGATGACTGTGAACCTGCCACCAAGTGATCAATACAAACCGTGGCTTGCTTTGTTTAAAAAAAAATAGAAATGAACACACACACACACACAAAGCATTAATATGTGAAGTGCATGATTGAAACTTTCCCCTCCCCCTATGGTTCTAAGAATCAATTTCAAGTCTTGCACTCTGCAAAGTGTGGCTCAGCTCACAAGGGAGAAATTTCTAGAAAATTGAGGGATTTACCTTGGGAGGGATGAGGCCCTGGAGCATGTTGATGCTTTGCAGGACCACAAAGGCCTCCAGCATCTCCATCTGATGCTCTAAGTTCTGAATACTGAAGCGATACAGTTCTGGAAACGACTTGGTGTACAGCTGACGAAGAATTTCAGCTTCTTGAGGTGAACGTTTTTTAAGAAAACCCTGTTAGTGTTCAGATGAATGCATTCATTAAATTTATTGGCACACGAGAAAAATAATCCAGCTGAGGTGCAAAAGTTTTTTAATATCAATTAACAATAGTAATACCTAATGATTACATTGCACTTGTAACGTACCAGGCCTTGATATAAATTCTTTCATGTGTGACCTCATTTAATGTCAAAAAAATTCTATGAGATAGGGATGATTATTAACCTTCTACAGATGAGGAAACTAAGGCCCAAGGAGTTTAAGTAACGTGCCCAGGATCCCATAGCTTGTAGGCATCAAGGCCATCCCCAACCCAGGGATCAAATCCGCTGCATTGCAGGTGGATTCTTTACCAATGAGCCACCTGGGAAGTCCAAGTCATTTAGAAAAAAATGGTTCCAAAGTCTGATTCTAGCATCTGTAAGTTCAGCTACACTACACCTAAGCTCAGGTCTTGAAGTCCAGATAAAGGGAAAAGTCTTAGGCTCTTGGTTAAAATATGCTCAGAGAAAATGAGGAGACATATACATGGAAATAATTTAGAAAAAGAAAGAAGAATAAAAGATAAACAAAGGAAATCCATTCTCAGATTATTCAAAATGGGAGACAGATATATCACAGTTTTACTTCTTCTAATCTAATTAATAACCACTATAGAAAAAATATCAAAGAATACTTAGGAAAATGGAGAATTTAGTCATTTGGGAAAAGCAGTATTGGGAAATTGCATGTGATTCATAACAAAATATCATTTAACACACAACAAGATTTTCTTCAGATGAGGAAATTTCCCTTGGCATCAAGAAATCAGGTCATTCTCAGAGACTCTGAACAGAAGCAATAAAACGGAAATTCTCGGCTATCCATAATTTCATGAATTCAATATGATTGTACAATGACAAAACCAAACGTAGCACTTCAAGTTGATGGAGGCAGAAAATATCATACGCAGGGCCAAGTAATCAGCGTGACTCACAGAGGTTCATGGAGTCTCACGATCACAGCTTCTCCATTGTCAGCCCTCCAGTGACCCTCCCAGAGCTGCCCTGGCCTCCTCTAAACATTTCCAGCCAGAGATTTATGAGTCCTGCTTCTTGCTAACCATTTGTAAGCAAATTAGCATTAATATAAAGGTCTTATTCCCCTTCAACATGGACAGAATATAATATAGCAAACTGTAAATATTCATTAGCTAATAGTGTAAAAATATTTTCTAAAAGCCTTTGTAAATCTGAAGTATTTGGGAGAAAATCGCAAATTCATTTTTACTTGGAGTTTGCTGTATCCCTGGTCACCAAGCCTGAATCTACTGTGGTACTTTTTTTGTTTGTTTGTTTGTTTTCTTATTTCTATTTTTTTTTATTATTTTTTTTTTAAATTTTTATTTTTACTTTATTTTACTTTACAATACTGTATTGGTTTTGCCAACTGTGGTATTTTTAAAAAAACATTTAGAACACCTCTATCCCCAAAGATTCTAATTTGATAGATTGAGGTGTGACACAGTTATCTGTATTTTAAAGAAATGCCATTGGTGATTATTCTTGCAAAGCCAGAGTTGAGAATTCTTGTTCTAAATTTTCCTTGAAGGATGGATAATTTAATTGTGAAATCTGAAATTTTCACATATCCAACAGTGACATATCCAACTGTACATCAGAATCACTTTTCTTTATAATTCCCTAATTTAAAATATGTATTCATAAGTTTTTAATCAAAATTATCTCCAAAAAACTTATTCAAATGAAAATAATAATTTGACCGACAGTGTCAAAAAAGATTGTACTGATGGCTCATCTAATAATCATTCTGCCTTATGTTATGGCATTTATTTAGTCAAATATATAAGTATGCAAGGCATTCAATTATAATCTTACCATAATCAATATACTCTAACATATACTGGTAGTAATAAAATAATATACCTTATCAAGAATTAAACAGAGATTATCTGAAATATTATTTCCAGGTGCAAACTTAAAACTAACATTATTACTATTGAGTCTCATAAAAATTCTTTATATGCAATTTTAATAAATTGTCTCCTTCAAGTTAATATTCTAAGACGGTTGCTTAAATTTTCCTTATTCATTTACAGTGTTCTTGCCTGGAGAATCCCAGGGACGGGGGAGCCTGGTGAGCTGCCGTCTATGGGGTCACAGAGTCGGACACGATTGAAGTGACTTACCAGCAGCAGCAGCAGGATTATTGATTCACCTAGGCCTTGCAATGATTCCTCAACCCGAGCTGAAGAACCCTGAGCACTGAGGAAATCTTTAAGGGACAACCAGGGCTGATGGTCGCAAGAGCATTAAAGGGTCTCCCATAAACATCAGCATTAAAATGCAATTACACCGGAAGTCTGCGGGAAAATCAGTGCACACTCTAAAGGAATGCTCAAGGACCTATTTCCCTCTTTAATTATACCAAAAAAGATTCCAATCATACCTCAAGAATAGGGCTCCAATCAAGGACAGAAGAACTCATGAAAACCATCCCATTTCTTGAGACAGTAGCAGGCGAAGCGTTGTCAATATTATGAGGTTCAAAAACAATCTTGCAGTTTGGAGCCATGGGAATCCGATCACCATTGGCAAGGGTTAGTGTTTTGTTATCATCCAAAACGGAATTCAGATTTTCAATCCAGATGGCGTCTACTGGACCATCAAGAACTATCCAGATATGCTCCCCTAAAACATCCCACCGAGGGCAGTGGGGAAGAGCATACAGACACATATATGCATATATACATAACTATGCTTGAAGAAATATAACAATGTAATTTTCATTAATTTTTAAATAAAGCTTTGACCTAAATGATTATCTTATTTCTTTGCATAGGGGTTTTCCAGTTCTTTATGCAGCAGTTGTTTAAAGCACACAATCAAAACAAAAAGTCATTTGTTCCCTGAAAAGATATTCATTGAGCAACCTTCCCTGTATCAGCACTGATCCTGGGATAAGGTGATAAAAAAGACAACATCCTGCCCATCACAGAGGTTGCTTTCTAAGAGGTAGAGATGACAAAGCAATATGCAAAGAAATATGTAAGGAAAATTCAGCAGGATAAGAGGGTGGGGCGTTTCAGATAAGGTGGTCCATGAAATATTTCTGGAGCAGAACGACGTGATGAAGAGATGTAGAACTAGGGTTTTTCAGGCAGTGGCAATAGTAGTTGCAAAGGTCCTGAAGTGGGTACAAGCTAAGGGGATCATGCTCCAGGAACAGCAGGAAGTCAAACCTGGTTAGAAAGACGAGAAGGCAGAAAGGGATGTAAGTGACGTCAGAAAGACAGGCAGAGCTCCAAGAATCCATTCTGGTTTGCACAGGCTGAGTTTGAGATGTTCAGCAAGACAGCCCATAGAGCAGTTGAGTTGGGAATTCAAAGACCAGAGATTAAAATGTAGAGATCAGCTTAGAGATGGCATTGAGAGCCACGGACTGGGTAAGTTTTGTCCAGATCATAAGTGTACAGATAAGAAGTCTGAGAACAGAGGCACTTGAGCATTCAGACTTCTGGGTCTGAACCAGGGTCTCCTCTGCTGGTTCCTCCCTCTGGCTGACCTCTCAGTGAAGCAAAAGTAGAAGAAGGTGCCCATGATGTCAAGTGGTGGAAGAGTCTGAAGGAGTGATCAGCTGTGCCAGACACTGCCGAGAGCAGGGCTAGACCGAGAAGCGACAGCCTGTGTGTGACAAGGTGGAGGTCATGAGTGTCCCCAACAGAGCACTTTCTGAGGGACACTGGGCACAAAGACTAACAAACGTCAGGTCAGGAGATATTTGGAGGTAAAGACAGCAGCATCAGCAGAACACCCAACAGAAATGCCCTTGTAAATTTAGGCATTCGGTTTCACAGTTGCTCTTAATTTTTTAATCACTAGTTCTCTTTCACAAACCAGCACCATGACCAAGTCTGTAGTTCTAATTTTTATTTGTAATAACTGTGTGACTGAGCGACTGAACTGAACTGAACTGTGCAGTACTCTGAGTCAAATGAAATGCTTAGAAAATCCTAATTATGCTTATTCAACTAGCAGTTTAAGGAAAATGGTGATCTGATCGCCAGAGTCCCTGTGAAAGTAAAAGTGTATGTTGCCTCTTTTAAAAAGAGTTTTTTTAAAAAGAAAAAAAACACCTCTCTGAGCTCCTAGTCTCTGAGTTAACATTTGCTCACTGGATCTGTGTGACACAGGATTACTAGAATAAGTCAGAAACAAAAGCGTATTTAATTCCCATAAAACAGCAGCAGTTTCTAATACACTAGAAATGAAGCATTTTCTTTTCTCTTTCACCATTGGTGTTGGGTTGATCAGTCACATTCCCTCAAAGAGAAGATCTGTGGTGCCACCTTAACTGTTTCTCAACAGAACACTGTTTCCCAAGGCATGGACTCGTGAAGTGAACCCAAATGTCTCCGCCCTCCTCCTGTATCCTCCTGTGTCCCTGCAATTGCTTTCACGGTGCTTTCTCCTACTCATTCAGGAGTGAGAGGGGAACTGATCATCACCTCCTCCATCTGAACTTATATTCTGGGACCACTGTGCTCAGTTTGCAGGGTCCCTAAGTAAGAGAATATTCAGAGTGAACCACTGGCCTTTAAGGAATTGGTTTAAACTAAAGCCAAATACACATGTCATCTAAAGAGAATAATGTATGATCAAAAACTTTCTTTTTGATACAATCTTCTTTCCTAAGAAGCCCATTTCCACCTGTGATTTTATAGGAGAATCGGTTTTCTAAGATAGGCCATTCTGAGATGAGTACCATTTTTTAAATATTCAGTGAAAATAGTTATGGTGAAATCACTTGATTTAATACAATCAGTTTTCCTAACAGCTTTTGTTATTTCATTCTAAGATACCACAGGAATATTTTCCTTTTTTCAAAAGGAAAATAATTCCCTTTGTAACCAAAAAGAAAAGGGAGGAGGTGGGTACTTTAAATACATTAATCAATCATTTCTGTGTTTCAACATTCACAAATATCATAGTGATTTATGACTTCTTGGTCTTGGATAAGATATTATACAGAAAATACAGTTTTACTAATTTTATTTCTTTTTAATATTTATATATTTGGCTGCATCAGGGCTTAGTTGTGCCCACAAGCTTAATTTCCCTCCAGTTATGTGGGATTTTAGTTCCCCAACTAGGGATCAAACCCGTGTTTCCTGCATTGGAAGCTGGATTCTTAGCCACTGGACTACCAGGAAGTCCCCTACTAATTTTAAATAGCTACCAAGGCTTTTATTTAGAAGCACATGTCTAGTTCAGGGACTATTGTGGTCCAATGGCTAAAACTCCGTGCTTTCACCTCAGGGGATACAGGTTCAATCCTTGTTGGAAGAACTAAGATCTTGCATGCTGTGTGATGCTACCAAAAAAAAAAAATTATAAACTAATACTCTCTTTAGAGTCATGGATGTAGAAAACAAACTTATGGTTACCAGAGGTAAGGAGAAGAGGGACGCATTGGGAGACTGGGATTGCCATGCACCCTACTATATATAAAAGAGATAACTAACAAAGACCTGGTGTCTAGCACAGGGAACTCTACTCAATACTCTGTAATGACCTATATGGAAAACAATTTTAAAAAAAGAACTGATACATGTATATGTGTAACTGATTTGCTCTGCTGTATACCTGAAACTAACACAAAATTGTAAACCAGCTTTACACCAATAAAAATTTAAAAATAAAAGGTTACACTTGTAATTCATCTCCTACCTTTCTTAGCCCTCAGTGTTTTCCTCCAAAGAGTAGAAAATATCCCATCGGTCCAATCATTCGTCGCCACATCAAGCCGACCGAACATCTGTGGGGCTGTAATTGCTTTAGGATTCATCCTCATTTCCCGGTGTGGTTTTCCACAATCTATACCAAGTAAATCCAGATTTTAAACAACTCAAATGGAGAATGAACCATCATTAGGCAACACTGCACCAGTTTGCAGTGTACTATCTGTCAGCAGATATTCAAAACATGAAAAATAAGAAATTACATTGAAAATACATATCTTACTGTTATCATAATTATCCTCATTATATGTTATTGACTAAAGCACTTTTTTTATCATCTGGAAAAGGAAACTGCATGTTATCAAAGGGGGGAAAAATGATACCATGCTGGAATTGATGAAGGAATTAATGTAATCTAAGAGTCAGATGCAACTGAGCGACTTCACTTTCACTTTTCACTTTCATGCTTTGGAGAAGGAAATGGCAACCCACTCCAGTGTTCTTGCCTGGAGAATCCCAGGGACGGGGGAGCCTGGTGGGCTGCCGTCTATGGGGTCGCACAGAGTCAGACACGACTGAAGTGACTTAGCAGCAGCAGCAGAAGCGCTTCAAATGTCACAGCTCAAAATCTTTTGGTTTCTTGTCTACTAGGTTAAATCATAGGTCCCTGGTGGCTCAGATGGTAAAGAATCTGCCTACAATGCAGGAGACCTGGGTTCAATCCCTGGGTCAAGAAGATCCTCTGGATAAGGGAATGGCAACCCACTCCAGTATTCTTGCCTGAAGAATTCCATGGACAGAGGAGGATGGTGGGCTACAGTTGATGGGGTCACAAAGAGTCAGAAACAATTGAAGGACTAAGCATGCATGCACGCAGGTTAAATCTTATATCTGAAATTCATTTAGAAGATGCTTGATTCTCCTCATTAACAGCTTTCATTTGCTGAGATATGGTCTTGCTCATTTGGAAAAAATCAGCTAAGTTAATGTTACAAAAATCAAGAATTATTTTTCTGTGGTCAACTTCAAAAAAGGTATCCAAATCTCTCAAACTCTGAAACTATTCTCGAGTAAGATGAATTCTGTACGTATGAGACTATAGATAGTAAGTTAAAAAAAAATCAAAGACAAAGATTTATAGTATATTGTACATGGAAACTTAAAAAATGGTACAAGTGAACTTATTTAAAAGACAGAAATATACTCAGAGACATAAAAAACAAACTTATGGTTACCAAAGGAGAAGGGCAGGGAGGGATAAATTAAGAGTTCAGGATTAAAATATACACATATATTTATACATTTATATACTAGATAATCAACAAGGACCTACTGTATGGAACAAGGAAATACATTTAATATCCTTATCACTTCATGGCAAATAAGTGGGGAAACAGTGGACACAGTGGCTGACTTTATTTTCCTGGGCTCCAAAATCACTGCAGTTGGTGATTGCAGCCATGAAATTAAAAGACACTTGCTCCTTGGAAGGAAAGTTATGACCAACATAGATAGCATATTAAAAAGCACAGACATTACTTTGCCAACAAAGGTCCATCTAGTCAAGGCTATGGCTTTTCCATTAGTCATGTATGGTGTGAGAGTTGGACTATAAAGAAGGCTGAGCACCAAAGAATTAATGCTTTTGAACTGTGGTGTAGGAAAAGACTCTTGAGAGTCCCTTGGACTGCAAGGAGATCTAACCAGTCCATGCTTAAGGAGATCAGTCCTGGGTGTTCATTGGAGGGACTGATGTTGAAGCTGAAAACTCCAATACTTTGGCCACCTGATGAGAAGAGCTATCATTGGATAAGACCCTGATGCTGGGAGGGATTGAGGGCAGGAGGAGAAGGGGACGATAGAGGATGAAATGGTTGGATGGCATCACCGACTCGATGGACATGGGTTTGGGTGGACTCCAGGAGTTGGTGATGGACAGGGAGGCCTGGCGTGCTGTGGTTCATGGGGTCTCAAAGAGTCGGACACAACTGAGCGACTGAACTGAACTGAATAACCTATAATGGAGGAGAATCTAGAAAAGAATATATATACAATGGAATCACTTAGCTATACATCTGAAACTAATACAATATGTAAATCAACTATATTTCAATTAAAAAATTTTTAAGATTTAAAATGCAAAATCATAAAATAGAGGCTAAAATGTCACATTGTGCGAAAGATCGACAAACACAGGCACACAAGCATGGATACGCACACTGTAAAGGTGTTAAATTAAAACTTTTCTAGAAAATTAAATGATAATTCTCTTTTTCCAAAATCAGAAAAAGAATCAGGGTTAATTATTTGCAATATTTTACAGTGCTGAAGTTCAACTTTGGCACAATGCAGGTTTTTCAATAAATGATATCTGTAAGACTAGCAATACTTTTTTAAAAAAATCTAATCACACTTTACAAAAGGCCAGCAAACTCTTCAAATATCTGACAGTAGCATAGATGAAAACTGGACTTGGTCTGTTGCCCATATAAGAGAAACTATCACAAATCATTCCATTATGGTTGCAGGTAGAATTGTATCATTTTCATTTAGAATCCCATAATATTTTTATACGAGCACTCTAAGGAAAAAAAAAAATGCTTGACTTTTCAAATGTTTCTTAGTTAAACGAATTCCTCTTAATTCTTTTCACCTTCATGGACCCTGTCCCAGAGTAAGCCTTCTTTTCTTGCTGTCCTCTCCTTAGGTCCTCCTTATGGAGATCCCCAGACGGCCCCTCCTGTCCACAGTCTATGCTCTTCATGGCACACAAGGCTAATCACACCATCCCTCAGCTCAACGGCTTCCCATCACCCACAGGGTAAAATCTAAGAGTTCAGCTAAAGCTATAAAGCTTCTCATGCTGTGACCTTGCTTCAAATTTGAGTTCCTCTGGAAGCAAAGCCTGAGATAAAGACAGAGGAACTGGGAGTTTGAATTTTGGTGAAAGACAGTGAGACAGAAAAGGAGAGAAAGCCAATAAAGAGCTTGTTGGTGAGCTGGTCACAGACGGAGTGTCCCTCTAGGAGACAGGAGGAGATGGACATTTGCCTTCTACTCTTTCCGCCATATTGGTTGAGGGTATGGCTGCCTCAGGAGCATAACATCCCACCCAATCAGTTCTTCCAGGCTGAGCCAATTCCCAGGAACCGGAAAGGCATAAGGCTGACAAACTCGGAGATACCACTGGTGTTTGGGGGAGAAACTGTCCAACGGTTGTATCTGTAGCAGGGGAGGGTCAAAGGGAGGCGGCCCTGGGCACGAATAGCATCGGTTACCCCTCCGTGTCTCCCCTCGCCCACCCCCACCAACACAAATTACATCTTATCCATACCAGAGCACTTCCTGGTATATCAGGCTTTCACCAGTCCCTTCAGTCTACTCAGCGCCTTCATTCTGCTAAGAATACCTTTTATCCATCTGCTATTTAACCCTCAAACCTCAGATGAAGTAGCACCTGCTCTGTAAGCCTTTCTAGAATTCCTTAGAAAGATTTCTGATCTCCTTTGCCTCTGCTTACACCATAATTGTCCAAATCTTCCCCCATCCAATCTTCTATGCTGAGTTCTAATTATCTGTGTCACTTCACTTCACTGTAAACTCTTTTTCTCTCATGCCTGCTTGGTGTTAGTTCTAGAAAGTCTTGTAGGTCTTTGTAGAACTATTTAACTTTGGCTTCATCACCATTAGTGGTTGGGGCATAGACTTGGATTACTGTGTTGCTGAATGCCTTGCCTTGGAAACAAACTGAGATCATTGGGTTTTTGAGACTGCACCAAAGTATTGCAAACTAAAACCAAGAACAAGTCAATAAACAGCAAGTAGTCTAATAATTTATTCATTTTTGCAAAGACCTTCTCCAAAGCCAGTGATGCCATATTGAGTACATAGTTTAGACATATTATACATGGAGAAGGAAATGACAACCCACTCCAGTACTGTTGCCTGGAAAATTCCATGGACAGAGGAGCCTTGTAAGCTACAGTCCATGGAGTCACAAAGAGTCGAGCACGACTGACATAATATATCTATATCATTTAATATTTAGTACTCATTTTAAGACACCAGGGCTTCCCAGGTGGCTCAGTTGGTAAAGAATCTGCCCACAATGCAGGAGACCCAGGTTCAATCCAGGGGTCGGGAAGATCCCCTGAAGAAGGAAATGGCAACCCACTTCAGTACCCTTGTCTGAGAAATCCCATGGACAGAAGAGTCTGGTGGGCTACCCACTCTGGGAATGCAAGAATCAGACACAACTAAACCACCACCACCACCACTTATTTTGCTCAGGTATCTGTACCCAGCACATATGTAGTTTATTAACAGAAGGCAGCTTCATACCAACAAAAGTATTATTAAGCATAGTTTAAGAGAGGGAATACATCATTTTAATGCTATATAAAGATCCCCAAACAGAATTTTAATAGCACACATGAAAATCACATGACAAAGTCCTACAGGTGTGAAATCTCAGTTTTAGTGGAGGTAGGTGCTAGCTGAGAGTATAATCCTGTCTCAGTGTGAGGACCCTCACGTAGAGTCCTATTTTACAGAATTCACTTCATCCTATGGCTGAGGAAACAGACTAAATCCAACGTGTGCAGGACCTAGAACAAATATAGACCATCACTAGCAACCAATATCAGTGCACTGAGGCTCTATAAGCTGACCAGAAACCCAGCCAAGCAGCTTTTCCCTGTGGGACAATGCATGGTGCACCCTAACAGCCAAAGTTCTGTGAAATTTTGGAACTTAACTGCCATGCCCATTGTTGCTAATACTTTTAAGAAGAAAGTCATAAATGTTTAATAAGAACCAGAGAATACAAGGATAACTGTGAACAAGGCAATAGCCATTATGCTTAGATGACCTGGGTTAGGGGCTTAGATGTAAGGCTTAGGGACATCTGGAAATTAAGTGCACTGATTTCACTTCTCAAGAAAAATATCTGATTCGGGGCAGGAAATTAGTTTACAGTGAGGGTGGTTTTTCAACACATAGAATTTAAGAATCAGGTTTGGAATTATATTTATTGAGAGGTAGCATCTTATATTGGGGCTTCCCTGGTAGCTCAGCTGGTGAAAAATCTGCCTGCAATGTAGAAGACCCCAGTTTGATTCCTCGGTTGGGAAGATCTCCTGGAGAAGGGATAGGCTACCCACTCCAGTCTTCTTGGGCTTCCCTGGTGGCTCAGCTGGTAAAGAATCCACCTGCAATGCGGGAGACCTGGGTCTTATATGTCATATATTAAGCATCTTATATTAAGTCATAATTGTGAAATGGTATGGTATGCTGGGAAAATTCTGGGTTTTACCTTAATGGGCTCTGACCTTAACTTTGAGTCTCATTATTTACCATCTTTCTGACATGGAGTATTTCTGAAGTTGAATCTTGACTTTTTTGTCGAAAATGGAGATAACAGTAATCACATCTCAAGATCATTTTGAAAACTAAATGGCATAACATATGTAAAACATATAACACAGTCCGTGAAATCACTTTAAAAAAATGTTTGCATAATTCAGAAAATCCAAGATATAGAAACAATCTTCTGTCTGCCCAGGGATGAATGAATAAAGATGTGGCCTACAAATGCAATGGAATATTATTCATCCACAAAATACAAGAACATCCTGCCATTTGTGGAAACATGGATGGACTTTGAGGGTATCATACTAAATGAAATAATTCAGACACAGAAAGACAAATACTGTATGGTATCACATATATGGCATCTTAACTGTCAAGCTCAGCTTCCGCAGAAGCTCCAATACTTTGGCTACCTGATGCAAAGAGCTGACTCTTTGGAAAAGATGCTGATGCCGGGAAAGATTGGAGGCAGGAGGAGAAGGGGACAACAGAGGATGAGATGGTTGGATGGTATCACCTACTCAATGGACATGAGTTTGAGCAAGCTCTAGGAGATAGTGAAAGTGAAAGTCGCTCTGTCATGTCTGACTCTTTGCGACCCTACGGACTATACAGTCCATGGAATTCTCCAGGCCAGAATACTGGGGTGGGTAGCCTTTCCCTTCTCCAGGGGATTTTCCCAACCCAAGGATCGAATCCAGGTTTCCCACATTGCAGGCAGATTCTTTACCAGCTGAGCCACAGGGAAGCCCAAGAATACTGGAGTGGGTAGCCTATCCCTTCTCCAGCAGATCGTCCCAACCTAGGAATCGAACCAGGGTCTACTGCATTGCAGGCGGATTCTTTACCAACTGAGCTCTCAGGAAAGCCCAGAGATAGTGAAGGAGAGGGAAACCTGTGTAGTCCATGGGGTCGCAAAGAGCTGGACATGACTTAGTGACTGAACAACAGCAACAGAGAAATGGATTGTGGAACTGTAGTTACAAGGGATGGGGTGGGGCATGGAGAGATATTGGAAAGGGGTACAAAATTCTAGTTATAAAATTAGCAAGTTTGGCCACCTAATGTATCAGCATGGTGATTATAGCTAATAATACTGTATCATACAAATGTTTGAATATTTCTAAGAAACTATCAATAAATCTTAAATGCTGTCATCACAAAAAAAAATGGTTATTATATGATATGATGGAGGTGGTAACTCATGCTATGGTGACAATAATTTCGCAACATATATATGCATCAAATCAGCACACTGCACACCTTAAACTTATATATATGTCAAAATAATATCTGAATAAAGCTGGAAATGGGGGTTCCCTGGCAGCCCAGCAGTTAGGACTCTGTACTTCCACTGCAGGGGACACAGTTTGATCCCTGATTAGGAAACTAAGATCCCGCATGGCATGGAGCACAGTCAAATAAAACAAAATTTTTTTAATTTAAAATACAAGCTGGAAAAAAAATGTTTTTCTTCTCTGGTCTATTAATGTACTGTGTTATCTCTAAAATATATCCAATATTCAAAAAAGTTGAATATTGGATATATTCTTACATGCTGCTGCTGCTGCTGTTTAGTCGCTAAGTCGTGTCTGACTCTTTTGCAACCCCTTGCTATTCAACTCTAATATTGTGGCATGAATGCTCAGTCATCCCTGACTCTTTGCAACACCATGGACTGTCCCCGTCAGGCTCCTCTGTCCATGGGAGTTCCCAGACAAGAATATGGGAGTGGGTTGCCATTTCCTTCTCCAAGAGGTCTCCTCCTATAAAAATATGTTAATATACATCGATATTTGTGTTCCTCTCGGAGCATTCACATGTCACAAAATGTGCCCCCAGGGTAATGAGGCTTGACGGTCCCCTTACCAGTCATGGCTTTCATCAGGGTGCGGATGCAGGTGGTCTTCCCTGCTCCACTTGGCCCTAGGGTCATCATTCCATGCCGCACTCTCTGTGTTTCAAACAGCTGGATGACTTTCAGTTTCCAAGGAGGATGGTTGATTAAACCAGCTTCTTCAACCTGAAAATAAAACAAAATCCCCACATAAACAGCTATCAGGACTTATCGTTGTGTTCAAAATAAGTACAGACATGGGGCAAGGTTAGAGGTATGGGGAGTTATTATTAATACATATGGACATGCCAGTTTGGAAAGATGGAAAAAGTTCTGAAGGCGAATAGTAGTGATGTTTGCACAATACAATGAATGTATTTAATACCACTGAGCTGTACACTTAAAAAATAGTTTAAAAGATATATTTAAGCAATGAGTTTTACTACAATTAAAAATATACACAGCTAGGCAAAAAGCAGGCTGAACATAATCAAAATGATATCCCAACCTAATCCATATCTGACTTAGGGAATTACAAACACTTATATTTATATGAATATACACATTAGGAGCAACTTAAGAACAAAGGCTCAAATAGCAAAATTATTTTAGATGTTTAATTTAGAAGATAATATTTAATTGGGAGATTACGATTTTTATACTCTGACTTTTAAAGGAAAAGTCTCCATAAAATACTACTATATTTAATTTTTATTACAAATACATTCAAAGAATTAAAATGCATTTTATAAATATGAGCTAGTCACCATTTCTATAAAACATTTTTTTCCAAACGCTTTTTCATAGGAAAGGAAATTGAGGCACAAGATTTTCATGATTCATCTCCTTTCCTAGGAAGATTATAGGGCTTCCCAGGAGGTGTTAGTGGTAAAGAACCCACCTGCCAATGCAGATGTAAGGGACATTGTTTCAATCCCTGGGGGGATAAGATCTCCTGGAGGTAGCCATGGCAACCCACTCTAGTACTGGGCTGGAATCCCATGGACAGAAAAGCCTGGTGGGCTACAGTCCATAGAGTCACAGAGTCGGAGACGACTGAAGCCACTTGGCATAGCACAGCATAGGAAGATGATAAAAAGTTAAAGCTGCACCAAGTATCATGGAAAATCCAGACACCTCATGATACACTTAACATGATGGATCCCCCAAAGCCCAAGGAAGAAATCACAAGTGGTCCTTGGCCTGGGGGAAAAGATGGACAGTGAAGGAGCCACATGAGATCACTCGAAATGACTCTCAGTAGCAGGAGTCAGGACGCCAAAGCAACATGATAAACAAATACCAGGGCTGCAGAAAGAACCAAGCCTAGCACAGGTAAGGCAGCAGGCTGCACACACCCCCCGCCCCGGCCCATGCTGACCCACCACTTTTCACTGGGAATCTGGTGTGGAATGGTCTCCAGCAGTAACAGCGCCACTAGCACATGGCTAACTGTGGTTGAGCAAGACCCCCTGGCAGGAAAAGTTCTATTAATGGTGTGTAATGGCTTCTCTTAAACCTGTAGTCACAGCCTTGCGGTTGTTCTCAAATCTATAGATTTAGACCATAACAGCTCCACTTGATTCTCATGAAATTCAGATGAAAGGAACACATAGTTTGAGGTCCTGTGAAACATGTTACCTGTCTACTAATTGCCATTTCCAGTTCAGGGTAACCCGCCTTGTCCAGAAGAATATTTGGGAAGAGATCTTCAATCAAACTCAAAAATAAAGGTTCATCTTCATCAATCTCAAAAAGAAAAGAAAGGAAATCAGACCAGCTCTTTTGGCACAAGCACAGCAATATTAGGCAAACTGAAAATGAGTAATACATTTCAGATTACTTTATCAGAGCCAGTAATAAATAAAATACCTCCACTGAAGTTGAGAAAGATTTTCATCATGTTGCCCATGCATTAAAAATTAGTTTTTAAAAGGGAGGAAGGATAGAGAAGAAGAGGGGAAAAAGGAAGGAAATAGAAGAAAATACCACCTATGTGACAACTTTCTATAAAACAACCATTTTAGGGAGTTACTACATAACCTATAATTTCTTATTTAAATGAAAAAGAATTTTTCAAATGAAACAGAGTCGCAAATTCATGAAATGAAATTTGTTTAATTCATACTTTTACTGTGAAAAAATATATTGTCAATATAGATATAGATTCACTGTATATAGATTCATTGATAACCAGATGATTGATTATCAGTCTCAACTGTGAAATCAAAGAATGTGAAATTTTACACATTTGCAAAATCTTACATACAACTTCCTGCCAAAGTCTACTTTTAAAAAGGTGGGATTATAGCTCTAAAACACAAAAATTTCAAGGTATCTGGAAACTTAAGAGGTAGATTTTTTTTAATCCATTTTCATTCTATTGGAATAGACGTGTTAGACTAGATATGAGCCGCCACAGAAATTACTTCTGAAAAAATGTAATTTAAAGTCATGCTCTATGAAATTTAAAGTGCTTCATCTGATAATCAAGCATTTTAAATGAGATCTTTAAATAAATATTTCTAAATCTCATTTGTGCTTAAACTGAAATTTAAGCGGGTAGAACAGCTCCATCTGTGAACCTCACCAGTTTGGAAAGATTCATATCTCGCAGCACACGCATGACAATCGTGGACTCCGTATCCGTGGGGCTGGCTCTCTTGGCTGCTCCCAGGGTTCGCAGAACTGACAGAATATTACGCAGACCGAAGTCATAATGTACCTGAAGAATATGAAGAACACTGGTCTTATTTTCAAAATTAAGTTACCCATGGCAACTGTACAAATTTGACAGAGGCATACTGAATAAATGCTGATTTTCCTTTTGAACATGTGTACAGCTAGTAGAGCAATAAATCTTTTTATCAATAACTATTTCTTTTTAGGAAATGGAGAATACCCAAAAATGCCCACTCCCCTGGGTCATCAGTAATTTAAGCCCTTAGATCTGAAAACTGTTGGTAACAGACAGATCTTGACAGGGAGAAAGGAGTAAACTTCCTCATGGAAAATACAGGTTCCCTTGAGACCTTCTTAAGCCAATTATCCACAAGAAAATGTCCTCATATCTCAAAAACTAAAATTTCAAACCAGAATTAAACTGTGACCTTGCTCATGACCATGATATAAGGTTAAAACATAGGAATATCAAAGAGGGAAAAAAAAAAGTAGCTAAATTCCAAGATTACCTAAGTTGAATGAGTGAAGTTGTTCAGTCGTGTCCGACCCTTTGCGACCCTATGGACTGTAGCCTATGAGGCTCCTCCATCCATGGAATTTTCTAGGCAAGGGTACTGGAGTGGGTTGCCATGGCCTTCTCCAGGGGATCTTCCCTACCCAGGGATCGAACCCGGGTCTCCCACATTGCAAGCATATGCTTTTACCATCTGAGCCACCAGATCGAAAGGGAGTAACAATAAGGACAAAATGGAAAGCCAAGCCCCCAGCTTTCTTGACCTCTTGACATATATTTATAAAAGTTCAATCACCCAAAATTTTAGCACATATAAAGCAAATAATTAAAAACCAATTCTCCAACCACCATAGGAAACAGTATCTCTAGCAATTCCTCAAAACTTTTCTAAATAAAACCACCATAGGATCCAGCAACCCCACTTGAGGGACTATATCCCAAAGAGTTGAAAGCAGAGTCTCAAAAAGATATTTGTGCACCCATGTTCATAGCAGCACTATTCACAACAGCCAAGAGGTGGGAACAACCCAAAGGCCCATCGACAGATGAATGGATAAACAAAATGTGGCATATATGGAAACTGGAATGATATTCAATCATAAAAATGAAGCAAGTACTGTCACATGCTATACCATGAATGAAACTTGAGGACATTATACTAAGTTAAATAAGCCAGTCACAAAGAGACAAATACCATGTGGTTCCATTTGTATAAGATATCTAAAGTAGTCAAATACATAGAAACAGAAAGTTCAGTGGTGGTTACCAGGGAACAGAGGGAAGGAGAAAGTGGAGTTTTTTTTAATGGGTATAGAGTTTCCTTTTTATAAGAGAAAAATGCTATGGAGATCTGTTTCACAACACTATTGAACTGTACACTCAAAAATGGTTAGGATGATAAGCTAATGTTACATTTTTTATTGTTGTTCAGTTGCTAATTCGTATCTGACTCTGTGCAACCTCATGGACTGGAACACACCAGGCTCCTCTGTTCTCCACTATCTCCCAGAGTTTGCTCAAATTCATGCCCATTGAGCCGGTGATGCTACCTAACCACCTCATCCTCTGCTGCCCCCTTTGCCTTTTGCCTTCAATGACTATGTTTTCAATCATAATTTATAAAAACCTATAGAAAAAAATTATCTGCTAATTGGAAGCTGGATGCATCACTTAATACCAATCATTTGATGGATAAGGCACATAAAAATATTCAGATTGAGTTCCTGCCTACAAGGAGTTTAAGTTCTAATCCTCAATAAAAGAAACATAAGCAAGCTTGCATAAAAGTAACAATGACTTGAAATTGTTGGTGGGTGGAATTAATTAAGGAAAGTTTTCCATAATAAGACTCAGTTAAATCTGCAGGCGTGAAGCAAGATTCACAGGCGGTTGATCAAGGGATCAGCATGGGGCCAACTGTTTTGTACACATGGACACATATCATTTCCCAATGACCTTGTGAACAAGGGCAATAGGAATGAAGGAAACAGATGCGAAATTAGAGGAGAGGGCAGGAGTTACTGATGTGGGAGTTTTTCTACATACAAGGTACAGCACAGAAAGGAGAAGACAGAGTAAAGAGGACTTCCCAGGTGGCACAAGAGTAAAGAATCCACTTTCCAATGCAGCAGACTCAGGTTAGATCCCTGGGCTGGAAAGATCTGCTGGAGTAGGAAATGGCAACCAACTCCAGTATTCTTGCCCGAGAAGTCCCATGGACAAAGGAGTCTAGTGGGCTACAGTCCATGGTGTCCCAAAGAGTTGGACACGACTGAGTGGCTGAGCACAAGCGAAAGAAACTAAGGACGTTTTGAGTGAGAATTGAATTTATCTAAATCTGTGGGTGTAAGAAATAATTTAGATTCAAAGAAGTTTGAATTAGAGGTTCCTCAAAACCATGAGGACACACAACCCTTTATGATAAATATATAGGTGGGATAAAGAGCAAACAACAATATGCATATTTCTTTGGCTCTCAAATCAATTCAGATAGTATTCACTTCATTTCTACACTATAAATATTAGTTTCTTCAAATGTACTAAATAAAACTATACATGAAAATTCATTTTTGCAATGATACCATTTTCTACTTTGTACCAGGGAGGTACTTTCTCAACAACCCCAGTCTACAATTTTCTTGTTTTTTTAATTTTTATTTTATTGTGGAGTATAGTTGATTTACAATATTGTGTTAGTTTCAGGTATCCAGCAAAGTAATTCAGTTTTGCATATATACATGTATCTATTCTTTTCCAGATTCTTTTCCCATACAGGTTATTACAGAATATTGAGTAGGGTTCCCTGTGCTATACAGCAGGTCCTTATTAGTTATCTATTTTTCTATATAGTAGTATGTATATGTTAATTCCAAACTCTGTGGACAGTGACTGCACCATGAAACTAAAAGACGTTTGCTCCTTGGAAGAAAAGCAGTGACAAAACTAGACAGCATATTAAAAAGCAGAGATTTTACTTTGCCGACAAAGGTCTAAATAGTCAAAGCTATGGTTTTCCAGTAGTCATGTACAGATGTCAGAGCTGGACAATAAAAAAGACTGAACGTCAAGGAATTGATACTTTCAAACTGTGGTCCTAGAGAAGACTCTTGAGAGTCCCTTGGCAGCGAGGCGATCAAACCAGTCAATCCTGAAGGAAATCAGTCCTGAATACTCATTGGAAGGTCTGATGATGAAACTCCAATACTTTGGTTACCTGATGCAAAGAGCCGACTCATTGTAAAATACCCTGATGCTGGGAAAAATTGAAGGCAGGAGGAGAAGGGGACAACAGAGGATGAGATGGTTGGATGGCATCACCGACTCAATGGACATGAGTTTGACCAAACTCCGGGAGATGGGAAAGGACAGGGAAGCCTGGCGTGCTGCAGTCCATGGGGTCACAAAGAGTGGGACACAACTGGGCAACTGAACAACAACAAATATTGCGTTATATATGTATATATATAAACTACATATTTTTCCATTCCTCTGTGAATGCACATTTAGTTTGCTTTCATGCCTTGGCTACTGTAAATAGTGCTACAGTGAACACTGGGGTACATGTATCTTTGTAAATTATGCCCAAGAGTGGGACTGCCGGATCACATAGTGGGGTACATGTATCTTTTCAAATTATGCCCAAGAGTGGGACTGCCGGATCACATAGTGGGGTACATGTATCTTTTCAAATTATGCCCAAGAGTGGGACTGCCGGATCACATAGTGGGGTACATGTATCTTTTCAAATTATGCCCAAGAGTGGGACTGCCGGATCACATAGCAATTCTAGTTTTAGTTTTCTGAGGAATCTCCATACTGTTTTCCACCGTGACTGCACCAACTTACATTCCCACAAACAATGTAAGAAGCTTCCTTTTTCGCCACACCCTCTCCAGAACAGAATAAAAATTTTCAACACGCCTAAATATATAGGGACCTTGAGAATCTCACACCTGCTTAGAAAGCTGCTCCTCACACAACTTATAGAGCGTGAAAAACTTCCTGGCCAAAACAATGTTGTCAATAAAGCCACAACTGGCCAGCTTCACCCTGATGATAATCTGCCGGTCAGGGACCATCATGGCCACGGAGCGGAAGTTAATCTTCAAGTTTTCGGGGAGTTCCTGCCGCCCAGCATAGCCAGGATTCTGTACAGAAAATAAAACCGAAGGATGAATGATACAACCATGGGGTAACAAGCACAATATATCAACATACTATTAAAAGATTCATTATGCACACACAGCAAATCTGGAATGACAGCTGGAAAATTCATTTACATATCTCACTCTCCTTTTAACTGGAGAGACTAAGTCATGAGTTATTAATATGAGTTCTGTTTATCACCAAAGGCTTTCAAATAGGAGTGAAAATTACAATCCCGATTCCCATTCATGGAAAATAAATGACAGGACAAGGGAGATACATGGAAACTGTGATAAGAAGGCTGAAGTTCAGTAGCTCCTCTTATGGTTCCTTACCATGGTTAGAAAAAGCCCAAATTCAGGGTTCATAGTTACAGTATCTCCATCAGTAAAAATAAAAGATTTTTTACGCTCCTTTTTACATGTCAGAATAATAGAAATCTGCTGGGCTGCAACGGAGAGAACTGGTAGATCGATACGGTTAAATTCATCAAAACAACCCCAGGATCCAGACAGTGCCAGTCCTTAGAAGGGAAATTAAATAGAAAATCCAATTAGTACATCCAATTAGAAAGTCAAGAAAAAGAGCATTACGCAACTGTCAAGACAAGCCAGAGTTAAATTTGTTCAAACATAACGTTGAACAAATAGATCATATATTAAATGCCCCCAAAATAATTCACAATGTAACACTTTTTCACAATGTCAACACCCAACCTGCAGGGATAAAGGAACAGTACAAAGGCGAGTGATATTGATGTTCGACCCACACAACACTGGAAAGATTCAGGTTCTTCCAAAAGTTTTACAACGTTGGAAAATGACACTAAAATGCAGCCAGTTGTTGAAAAATAAATCTTAACAAGACAGTCCACCTTAGCTTACATTTTTCAGTGAATAAAAAAATATAACCCTCACCTTTAAAAATCCGTCCAAGTCCTCGGAAATCCATCTGATCCGAACAGTTGAAAACCACGACGTATTTCCCAAGACACCGGCCCATATCTTTGGTCGTTTCTGTTTTTCCCGTTCCCGCAGGACCAGCGGGGGCACCCCCCATGCTCATGCCCAGAGCTTGAGCCAATGTGATGTAACACCTGGAAGGATGCAGGAATCACGAGAGCCACACCATTGGCAGCTGCAAGAAGCCTCTGAGGCATCACAGTGACATGATATTCACACAAAATTTAAAAAGGAAGATCCTGCCCATTGTTGCTACTTAACCTTCCCAGAACCTCACCCTAAAGTACACTTATCCTTAGGCATATTAACATGTGTTGAGGAAAAGGCAGTAGTCTAAGGTCAAACACATTTGAAAACTCTTAAAGATATTCAACAAGATTCCTTATGATCATGTATATTGACAATTTCCAGTTATGAAAAAGAATACATAGGATTTCCAAAACTTATTTGGCAACTTTTTCACAACTACCTATCAACATCTAAACAAGAGTATTCTAGGAAACAGGGCCTGGCTTGCCAGGTGGCTCAGAGGTAAAGAATCCACCTGCCAATGCAGGAGATAGGAGTTCAATCCCTGGGTCAAGAAGATCTCCTGGAGGAGGAAATGGCAACCCACTCCAGTACTCTCACCTGGAGAATGGACAGAGGAGCCTGGTGGGCTACAGGCCATAGGGTCACAAAGAGACACATATGACTGAGTGCAAACACACACACAGACACCATACACACACCACACACACCACACACACACACACCACACACACACACCATACACAAAGTAGATTAATCCCTTTTTGAATCTAAGAATTTATAATTTGACCAACATGGGAACCAATGATTACAGGAGATTTAAATCACACATTGCTAAATAATCACACTATAAATTTATTTCTGGGAGCATCTACTAAACCTGCAAATATCTTCTGCTGTATCTTACAGTATGATATTAACAAATAAAAGATTCTGGTGAGAGAATCAAGAATACCTGTGAAGGAAAACAAGATAACTGATAACTTGCCAATGAGTCCTTCAATTTCCCAGCATCATCCACTGCTGTAAAAGGAGGTAATCTATAATATAATGCATTTGAGGGCTTTCTGATGGCCAGACTCAAAAGCTTTCATCTGGACTTGAAAAAATATTTCAGAGAAAATACAGTGATTGTCCAGCAATAAAGCATGGGAATGAGCAGGGAGCACACCCACTGGAAGCCCCTAGGGTCTCAACTTTATCAGATCTGGGTTCATAGAAAGACAAATAAATGACTCAGTCCTGATGAAAAAATGAGCCTGGATTCACAGGAGGTAGTGTGGGTGTAAAACCGGAAGGATGCCTGATCTCACTTTGATTCTGCCTTTCAACCCAGGGTCTTATCTTTCCTCTTGAACTTTTGTTATCCCTTCAGAGCGGTCTCTGTAATAAGAGCTAACATGATGTTATAATAGCTCTGACTGTTAGGAGAATAGCTCTGACTGTTAGCCCACTGGCTGAAACCGCCCACCCTGGCCAGGCACCATAGTAACCATTTTTGCGAGTTATTTTATGACAGGAGGTCCTGGTAAGGAACAGGGAACTAATAAGCCTCCACCAACTGGAAGCGTTCGAGAAAGGTCAAAAGGAGACACTACGCATCTGACCACCTCCCAGAATCCTCCTCATTGGAATCCATTTTAACTGAACAATGTGGGCACCACCGGAGAGAACCCTGATTCAGCATGATTGGCCAAAGACAACCCAAAAGCTAATCCCATCACCATAAAACTCAAGACTGTGAGCCACGAGGCAGAGCAGTTCTCCTAGGTTCCCTTACCCTACTGCTCTCCACCGGGCACCCCATCCCAATCAAGTCTCTTGCTTTGCCAGCACGTGTGTCTCCTCAGACAATTCATTTCCAAGTGCTAGACAAGAGCCCACTCTCAAGCCATAGAAGGGGTTTTCCTTTCTCACCATGTCATTTAAACCCCACTAAACCCTGTGGGGAAGTCAGTTATGGTCCTCATTTTGTAGATAAGGAGAAAGGCTTAGATGGAATAGTTTTTCGTGGGGTCACAGCAGTGGAGGAGCTGAGATTTGAGTCAGTTTTTGTGGCCAATAGCCCTCTCGCTTCCCACTAATAGGACAGCCCCACACTCTCAGGGTAAGGAATAAATCTCCAGGAACTCTGGCCACGCAGATGCTCTGTCTTGCAAAGATCCCTCTTTATTATGGGATCACTTGGGTTTATATTTAAACTGAAGAAGTGGCAAGCTATTATGCTGTCAGAAGGAAATCACATTATTTACATAAAAAATGGGCATCCACGCTAGGTGATTTCTTCAAAAGGGGGGACTTCAGTCCAAGTGATACTAAGCAGTACCCTGTGGGGGTACTGGGCACAAAAGCCTTTCTGTGTTCCCCATGTCTTGAAGACAGGAACTAGGCTTCATTCAGCCTCCAAGACCTTCCCTGAGTTCCAAGGGACAGATTCAAGCAGTTGTTAAACAGGGAAGGGATGGAACATGGGGACAAAGGAGGAAGAATCAAGAGTAACAGGAGTGCAACCTTGGGGCAGAGTCCTGGTTCCCTGTCAAGAGATACATGTAACAATATCTTTGAGCTGCCTTGCAGATGTTGAAACGCCCACCAGGTAGAAGAAGATAAAATGGTATGGTGCCCACAAGCACACAGACTGCAGCCCAGTTGGAACCAGAAGGTTCATGATGCTGACTTCCACTTATCTTGGCAGCAACCAATGAGAAGAAGATCCACAAACTGATGAGGATCTCTCTGAACCATGAATATAAAACTTCTCACTAGCCCCTCCAGGTTACTCACAGTTTTGAGGACATTACCCTGCTATGGCCCCCTTTGCTTGGCAAAGCAATAAAGCTATTCTTTTCTATTTCACCCAAAATTCCACCTCTGAGAATTAATTAGGTGTTGGGGAATGGAGGCTGGATTTGGCTTCAGAACCACTATGCTGGCACCCAAACCCTCTAGGACTCGCCTTTCAGAGGCAAGTGTGGATCTGCCAGAGCATCTTCATGTGCCTGTTGACATGACTCTCCCCAGAGCATCCTACATGTATGCCTACCTCAGCCCTCCCTCTCTGCTTTCCTATCTCTTTGGCTGCTTTCAAAAATGTCACCATTCATGAAGGGCTTTGGATTTTTATATGATCTAGTAGCTTTTAGCGGCCAGGTGGCACTAGCAATGAAAAGAATCTGCCTGATAATGGAGGAGATGCAAGAGATGCAGGTTTGGCCCCTGGGTCGGGAAGATCCCCTGGAGTAGGAAATAGCAACCCACTCTAGTATTCTTGCCTGGAGAATCCCATGGACAGAGGAGCCATGGGCTACAGTCCATAGGGTGGCAAAAAGTCGGATACGACTAAGCACACACAAACACACACACACACACACACACACACACACAGCAACTCTGCTACAGTTTCCTGCCTCCCTACTAGAGGACCATAAGCTCTCTGCTGTCAGGAACTAAGTCTAGTTCACACTTTTACCCCCAGCCACTTGCCTAACCTGACACCTCGTATTCTATGAACATTTGTGAATAAATGGCTTGAACTGGTCCAGCCGTACCCTCATCTGCTTCCTTTTGTCCCAGAAGCTACTGGAATCAGAGGTGCAGAATCTGACCACGGCACCAAATGAACAATGATCAACTCCATGACTCAGGGCTCATTAGCACGCAATTGTCATATCAGGTATTCATAGCTCTCTAGACACATTTCACCAGACATAAACCAGAAGTGAGTTTATTATTAAACAGTATTGATTCTAAAATGCTGAAAAACTTGCCAACACAACAGGCGTCCATGAAGCAGGAAGTCAATTTTCTTTGCTGAGAACTTGGTTTAATTATAGACTATTTAATTATAGGACATGCTTAAGGAGATATGAAAGTAAAGGTTGGCAAAGAATTTGTTATCAGTGATTAACTAAATATCGAAAACACAACCCAATCAAAAAATGGACAGAAGACGTAAACAGACGTTCTTCCAAAGAAGACATACAGGCACATGAAAAGATACTCAATATTGTTAATTAGTAATGAAATGCAAACCAAAACTGCAATAGGCATACCTCACACAGATCAGAACGGCCACCATTAATGATGGCCAGTACAGTAATGAATGCTGGAGAAGATGTGAGAAAAGGGGACCTTCCCACACTGTGGGCGGGAATGTAAATTGGTGCAGCCACTATGGAAAACAGTCTGGAGGGTCCTTAAAAAACTAAAAATAGAGTTACCATATGGTCCAGCTATCCCACTCTAGAGCATACATCCTGAAAAGATGAAAACTCTAATTCAAAAAGACACATGCACCCCAACGTTCATAGCCGTGCTATCTGTAGCAGCCAAGACATGGAAACAAGCCAAGTGCGCATCAACAAATGACTGGCTTAAGAAGGTGTAGGGTGCATGCATATATATGTATATATACTGGAATATTATTCATTCATTTAAAAAAATGAAATAGTACCATATGCAACAACGTGGATGGACCTAGAGAATATTATACTTACTGCAGTAAGTCAGAGAAAGACAAATACTATATCACTTTTGTGTAATCTAAAAATAATACGATTGAATCGTATTATTAATTATATTCATAATTAATATTTTAATTATAATATAATTAATAATATATATTAATTATGGGTATAATTAATTAATCATATTATGAATGTGATTGTATGCAAAACAGAAATAGACTCACAGACATAGAAAACAAATTTATGGTAACCAAAGGGGAGAGAAAGGGAGGGACAAATTATGGGATTAACTGACATATGCTACTGTACATAAAATAGACAAGCCAAAAGTATTTACTGTATACCACAGGGAATTATATTCAATATTTTGTAATAACCTATAATGGAATATAATCTGAAAAAATAATAAATTTGCTTTACACTTGAACCTAACACAATATTATAAATCGATTGTACCCAAATTGTAAAAATTCTAAACAGAAAAGAAAAGTAATAGTCATGTTAACATTATTAATGATAATTTAGATTAACTCGGTGGCAGGCCCAGTGCTGGGTCCCAACCTACAGTACCTCCAGTCCACACAATGATTGCAAAAGAAGAGAATCAGAAAGGTTCGCTGTCCTGGCCAACACTACACAGTACAGTGGCCAAGACCCAGATAAAACTCAGGGAAGCTATGAGAATATGTCAGAGAAACATACATGTCACGAGGACTGTCTGCCTTTTTTATTAAGAAGCCAAAATGCCTTCATCCGTCTTCAATCTCTGCTGCCCTCCGTCTTAAGTGACAGGTACTAAGACTGCCTCCAGTCTTCTCGACTTGTGTTCAGAAGTAAAAAAAGGACTGCTCATGAAAAATAGCGTGAGCTATTAGAAAAAGGCAGTATATGTTTTTAGCATATTTATTGACTATTTTATCCTCTGAAATATTTGCAGCTCCAACACATGACATTAGGCTTCCCAGACACAGCTGCTATCAACTTTGTTGAATTTTCACAGAGCAGTGTGTGAAAAGCTGAGAAGACACCAAGTATTAATCCTAGTGAGTAATTCTTTGTAAAAAGGCAGCCAATCTTGCAATGGACTTGCAGTGACTCACTTCTACCATAATCAACTCAGAGTAAAAACAAACAAGTGAACATTTATCATGAAACACATTGACACAAACTTCCGAATCACCTCCACTTATTAACTTATAAATACCTACTTTGCTTTTAAAGTTCTCAAGTTTTTTGATACAGAAAGATGTACAAGATAATGAATACAGTGAAAAAATCAAGTCACAAAAAAGTTTGTATAATCGAATACCTTTATGTGAAAGTAAGATTTTTGACATATAAGCATTTACAATTTCTTAGAAAATAAACTATTAATCATTGAAAAATAGAAGAAAATTTCCCCTCACACTTTAAACTTTATCTTTCTGTACTATTTAAGTTCTTTACCACAAAGATGCAACTTTAAAAATAAACATTTTTCGATTTATTTGGGAAATTTTATTTAGAACCTGTTATGCAACAGAAGATGCTTGAAAGTCCCTTGGACAGCAATGAGATCAAACCAGTCAATCCTAAGGGAAATCAACCCTGAATACTCTTTGGAAGGACTGATGCTGAAGCTGAAGCTACAATAATTTGGCCACCTGATGTGAAAAGCTGACTCATTGGAAAAGATCCTGATGCTGGGAAGAGAAGGGAGCGACAGAGGACGAGATGGTTGGATGGTATCACAGATTCAGTAGACATGAACTTGGGCAAACTCCGGGATATGGTGAGGGACAGACAGGCCTGGCATGCTGCAGTCCATGGGGTCACAAAGAGCCAGACAAAACTGAGCAACTGAACAACAGCAACAAATGGAACAGAAGTGTTCTAGGAGCAGCGAATAAATCACAAAAAGTCTATACCTTATAGAACTGATATCCTAAAGGAAGGAAATAAACTATTTAAAAATAGAAAACAGAAAAAAATAAAGCTGGGTTAGGGAGTATGGGGTGGGGATTGCTGACTCAAATGTATCAGGACCGAAGACCCATGTGCAGAGACATCTGATCAGAGACCTGGAGGAGAGGAAGTGAGCTATGCCAGTGTCACAGGGGAAAGGGTTCCAGGTGAAGGCAACAGTGAGTGCAAAGGTCCTGAGGCAGCTGTGTGCTGAGACTGCTCAAGAAACAGCCAGGGAACAAGTGGCTGGAGCTGAATGAGGAAGGAGAGACAGTAGGCAGCAGGGACCGATCATGGCAGGTCACAGAAGTGAATGCAAGGACACTGCCTTTACCTTGGGTGAGACCAAAAGACAGGAGAAAGATCAAGGCAAAAGGATGACAGGATACGGCTAATATTCCAGCATCTGAATTGAGAAGACTGTCGGGAACAACGGCAAAAGCGGAAGACCAGATAAAAGACCACTGCAATCATCCAGCCTAGAGATGATGGTGGCTGGGACTGTGATAACAGCAAAGGGGAGAAAAGTGGTCACATCCTAGGTGAATTCTGAAAGTGTCCGTGACCAAACTTCATGACAGATTGGATAATAAAGTGAGAGAAAAAGAAGGGCATCAAGGATGCTCCAAGGATTTTGGTTTGAGCAACTGAAGGATGGAATCACCATCTGCAAAGATGGAGAAGATGGCAGGAGGGCAGGTTTATGAGGGGACGAGCAAACATAAGTGTGAATTCCCAGTACGCATTTGAGTAAACATGTCATGTAGGCAAGTGGCTGTATGTGTCTGGAGTTCAAGGGAAGAAGCCCCGGCAGGGTTCAAGACTGGGGAGTCCACATCTAGATGATACTTAAAACCACATGAGATCATCTCAGGAGTACAGATGGAAAAGAGAGGAGCCCTGGTGTGCTCTGTGCTTAGAAGTCAGCAGACTGGAGAGGAACCACAGGAGAGTATATGAAGGGACAGGCAGAACAGAAGGAACCAGGGGTGTCATGACCTGGAAGCCACATGAAGGAAAGGCACCAGAAAGGAGAGACTGGGACTTCCCTGGAGGTCCAGTGGTCGAGAATCTGTCTGTGAACGCAGGCGACGTGGGTTTGATCCTTGCCCTGGAAAGATCCCACATGCCACAGGGCACTAAAGCCTGAGCGCCACAGCTACTGAAACTCACGTGCCTAGAGCCTCTGCTCTGCAACAGAGAGGCCACTGCAATGAGAAGCCCATTCACCACAACTAGGGAGTAGCCCCCACACCCCACAACTAGAGAAAAGCCCGCGCAGCAGTGGAAACCCAGCACAGCCAAACACACATGAAGAAATTAAACAATTCATTAATTGGAAAGGGAGAGAGTGGCCATCTGTGTAAACGCTGCTGACTGGTCAAGGAAGGGCAGAACTAAAAATGACCGCTGGATTTAGCAACACGAAGATCTGGGTGACGGCTCTACCAGGGGAAGAAAGTGTGATGTGCAGAATAATGGCACCCCAAAAACACATCCACGTGCTAATCCCTGACAACACATTCCCTGCAAACATGACTGGTCAAGGAAGGGCAAAACTAAAAATGACCACTGGATTCGGCAACACAAAGATCTGGGTGACGGCTCTACCATCACCCAAGAAAGTATGATGTGCAGAAAAACTGCCCCCTGAAAAACTGTCCACGTCCAATCCCTGCAAACACATTCCCTTACATAGCTAAAGGGACTTTACAGATGCAATTAATGTGAAAGGCCTTGATATGGGGAAGTGATCCTGGAAGAGAAGTGGACCCTATCTAATCTCATGAGTTCTTGAAAAGGGGAAGAGGGAAGCAGAAGAGTGGGTGAGAGACATGAGATGGGAAAAGGAGATCAGACAGGTCTCAACCTATGGTTGTGGCTGTGAAGAGGGAGGAAGGGGCCAGAAGACAAGGTAAACAGCAGCCCCCCAACGCTGGGAACAGCCCTCAGCTGACAGTCAGCAGGGAAGTGGCGGCAAAGGTCCTGCAACCGCCAAGAGAAAGAATTCTACCAACCAACTGAAAGAACAAGGGTCAGGGTCTCCCCAGAGACCCCAGAGAGAGCACACTTCTGCTGACGCCTAAGGTTAGTCCAACAAGATGTGCGTCAGACTTCTGACATATGGAAACCCAAAGTAATTGATCTGTGTGGTTTAAGCTTCTAAATGCTTGGTCATTTGTTATGACAGCAATAGAAACTAATACACAGAGCCTGAATGGAGTGAATTCAAGGTCAAATAGGTGGACAAAAACTGCATTTTTGAAACAGAGACATAAGAGATATAGAGAGCAAACGTATGGACACTAAGGTGGAAAGGGGGGGTGGGGTGAGTTGAGAGATCGGGATTGACACATACACACTACTGATAAAACGTATAAAGTAGAAAGCTAATGAGAATCTACTGTGTAGCACAGGGAACTCTATTTAATGCTCTATAGTGACCTAAACCGGAAGGAAAATCAAAAAAGAAGGGATACATATAGCTGATTTGGGGCCTCCCAGTGGGTAAAGAATCCACTTGCAGAGCAGGAGCTGTAGAGACATGGGTCTGATTCCTGGGTCAGGAAGATCCCCTGGAGGAGGGCATGACAACCCACTCCAGTATCCTTGCATGGGAAATCCCATGGACAGAGGAGCCTGGCGGGGTTGCAAAGAGTCAGACACAACTGAAGCGACTTATCTGATGAAGCAGGCATAGCTGATTTACTTTATCATACAATAGAAATTAACACAACATTACAAAGTAACTATACTATACTCCAATAAAATTTAAGTCTTAAAAACTGCTTTTGAGGAGTTTTGATGTGAGCACAGAAATGGGAAGGAAACCAGAGCTTCGCAGTAGGATTTGCTGTCTGGAAGCAATTACAGCACGCTGTACATTGATGAGAATGATCCAGTAGAAAGTGAAAATTATTGATGCTCCCAGAGACAAAATAGCTGCATCAGCAGAGGCGCTGGCTTCGGATGACAGCACAAAATCCATCCCATAAACCGAGAGAGGGAGTGGATGGCACAGGGCCAGGTCCCTTGGTTGGCAGACGTGAGGCCCTTTTATCTTCTCAGGGAAACAGAAACGAGGACTTGGGTAGAGAAAAGAAGAGAGGAAAAGGTTTGAGGTTTGAAAGGACAGACAGTGCGAAATAACTTTTACAGGTGTTTCAAGGGATTCTCTGCCTTTTGTCACTATTCACCTCTATACTTCAAAGAGGAAAACTCCAAACGAACGTCTGACAGTATCCAGGGGAAACCACCTTTGATGAGACATAAGAACGAATACAGAGCATGAAGACAAGACAACGTGGGGGAAAGGACACAGTGAAACCTCCTGCCACTCCTCCATCCTCCGGTAAAAGTGAGCATTTCATTTGGTATCATGACTGAGCAGAAGGTGCAATCTGGCAAACAGGGTTATTACATCAAACTTTTAAATTTTGTCTGATCATATATATCTATATATATCTATATCTATATATCTATATCTATATATATATATATATATATATGCATGCGTGCTTCAGTCATGTTCAGCTCTTTGCAACACTATGGAATGTATCCCCCAGGCTCCTCTGTCCATGGGATTCTCCAGGTAAGAATACTGGAGTGGGTTGGTATGTCCTCCTCCAGGGGATCTTCCCGACCCAGGGGATCAAATCTGTGTCTCCTACGTCTCTTGCATTCATGGGTAGGTTCTTTACCACTAGCGCCACCTGGGACGCCCATATGTGTGTATACACACACACACACACACACACACACACACACACGGCATGACATATGGGATCTTACTACCCCAAGGAACTGGACCACACCCCCCTGCATTGGAAGCTTGGAATCTTAATCTTAACCACTGGACCACCAGGGATAATATTTTCAATCTAAAAGCCCAGAGGTTCACTCTGCGAAAATGACTGATATTCAGGTCAGCTTCTTCTTAAGCCAAATGTTGATTTTAACACTCACCTATTTGGTTCAAAATAAGTATCAAAGCATCCCTGAACAGCACATATACAATGGGTGGATGCCACCAAGTTCAAATCAGACTATTAGCCACAGAGGAAGGACCTCTGGAGATAACCTAGTTCATCTTATAGATGAAGAAACCAGGTCCAGAGAAGCTACATGTTGGCTCTGGCTAACACAGCGGTTAATAACAGGCAGGGGGCAGGACAGGTCAGTGTCCACCCCATCACTTCTCACCAGTGCATGCATTCACACTCAGTCATGTCTGACTCTTTGCGACCCTATGGACTGAACCCACCAGGTTTCTCTGTCCGTGGGATTCTCCAGGCAAGAATACTGGAGTGGGTTGCCATTTCCTGCTCCAGGGCATCTTCCTCTAAACTGGGAATGGAACCTGCATCTCTTATGTTTACTGCACTGGCAGGCATATTCTTCATCACTGAGCCACCAGAAACCAGCATTCACATTTAATTTCTTTCCTGCTTAAAAAAAAAAAAAAAAAACACACACCTTTATTGCCTCTGTAATGATAAAAGTGCCACAGTCCCCTGATGCAGCCCTCAGAACCCATGGTGATTTGCACTTGATACATAGCAATGAATTCACTTTTTTTTCCCTTTGATGTCCACTGTTATATGCAGGTCAGGAAGCAACAGTTAGAACGGGACAGGGAACAACAGAATGGTTCGAAATAGGAAAAGAAGTACATCAAGGCTATATATTGTCACTCTGCTTATTTAACTTCTATGCAGAGTACATCATGAGAAACACTGGACTGGAAGAAGCACAAGCTGGAATCAAGATTGCTGGGAAAAATATCAATAACCTCAGATATGCAGATGACATCACCCTTATGGCAGAAAGTGAAGAGGAACTAAAAAGCCTCTTGATGAAAGTGAAAGTGGAGAGTGAAAAAGTTAGCTTAAAGCTCAACATTTAGAAAACGAAGATCATGGCATCCGGTCCCATCACTTCATGGGAAATAGATGGGGAAAGAGTGGAAACAGTGTCAGACTTTATTTTGGGGGGCTCCAAAATCACTGCAGATGGTGATTGCAGCCATGAAATAAAAAGGCGCTTACTCCTTGGAAGGAAAGTTATGACCAACCTAGATAGCATATTCAAAAGCACAGACATTACTTGGCCAACAAAGGTCTGTCTAGTCAAGGCTATGGTTTTTCCTGTATGGATGTGAGAGTTGGACTGTGAAGAAAGCTGAGAGTCAAAGAATTGATGCTTTTGAACTGTGGTGTTGGAGAAGACTCTTGAGAGTCCCTTGGACTGCAAGGAGATCCAACCAGTCCATTCTGAAGGAGATCAGCCCTGGGATTTCTTTGGAAGGAATGATGCTAAAGCTGAAACTCCAGTACTTTGGCCACCTCATGCGAAGAGTTGACTCATTGGAAAAGACTCTGATGTTGGGAGGGATTGGGGGCAGGAGGAGAAGGGGACGACCGAGGATGAGATGACTGGATGGCATCACGGACTTGATGGACGTGAGTCTGAGTGAATTCCGGGAGATGGTGATGGACAGGGAGGCCTGGCGTGCTGCGATTCATAGGGTCGCAAAGAGTCAGACACAACTAAGCGACTGAACTGAACTGAACTGAACTGAACTGAGGTCATTTAGGGCTTCCCAGGTGGCACAGTGGTAGAGGAACCACCTGCCAATGCAGGAGACACAAGAGACTGAGTCTGATTAGGGAGATCCCCTGGAGGAGGAAATGGGAACCCACTCCAGTATCCTTGCCTGGAAAATCCCATGGGCACAGGAGCCTGGTAGGCTAGAGTCCATGGGGTCACAGAGAGTCAGCAGCAGGGGTCATTTACACTTAGCTTCTGTAAGATGGGAGGCAAAGGAACCAAAGTCTGTTTCAGTCACAAGCCTCCTAAACCCCCTGTGAAGATACATGGGTAAAGCTCAAAACACCGAATTTCAAAGAGTTTCGTATGAAAGAGGCCATCAGTCAAAATCCACTGCACACCTGGAGAGAATGAAAATGTGTGAGGTAGGGGAGAAAGAGGCTGAGGAATCATAGAATCCTTCCATCACCTGTCTGTGAGCGGTGTTATGACAAGCCTGTCAGTGCAGCCTAGAAATTCATTCTGGTAGATGAATGGCACGTCCGTGATGTGAACCATCATCTTGTCAGAATCTTCGTTAAAATAAAATCTGCACTGTTTCAGCCACTCAAAGTCTGAAGGGCTCTTGATATGCATGTGACACTGAAATGCAGAAGATGTATATTAAAACCGAGAGGGAAACCATTCATTAACTATACACATCAGCATCCAGGTAGATCAGAATGTGAAGTAATGGAACTCAGAGACAACCCAACTGGTTGGGAGATGTCAATTACATCACCATCCAACCCATTCATTCATTGATCAGCAAAAACAACAACAAAAAGAGATACTTTCAAAGATATGAGAAAAGGAAAATTCAAGAGAAACACTTAATTGTACCCCTCTATTTGAATAGTAAGATTCTCATATCTTAAATTTCATTCTTCAATGCCCAATGCCACAGTCCTAACCAGGAAATACAATCTATGAAAACCATTTTTGGCTTACCAAGATAGAACTAAACAATATCATCAGGGGGAAAAAAAAAAAAGTCATCTCTTCTGGTAATAACGCAGTACATTGTTGGGGGGTTTACAATCCGTTAATTATCCTTGCTAGGATTTGAAGCAGGCCAAAATTTCTAACATCTAAATGGCAGGTTATTGCTCAGCAATGCTTCTGTATGAATTTTTTTAACCAAAATTTTAAGCCACTTTAATCATTTTTTTTACAAGTAAGAAATCTAAAATTACCCTGAGCCCTTTATTTCTCAGAAAGGCAAATAGTGTGCTTAACTATTAGGAGAGGAGATTAGCACATAACAGCCTCAATGTGCCACCTTTATTTCCATTACATCAGAACCAGCCTTTCATAATCTTTTTTACATAATGGGGTGAGACATGATCCAGAAAATTATTATGGAAATAAGAGCTTCGTGCCTCTTATCTAATGTCATATTTTACAGTAGAGGGCAAATTTCATTTCACATTTCCTATTCTCTACAGCTACCAAACTCTCTTTCTCATCCCTGCCCTTTCTTTAAAGGCAAAAGTCTGCACGCAACTGAATGTCACAAACTACACGAGGAAAGACCATTTGCAATCAACGAATGTAGCAAAACTTGTTACATATGTGATTTATGTTAATAAAAACCCTCAGAACTACTAAGCAGTTCTACTAGTAATGTCACTTATTATTTCTGCATCAAGAGATTAGTCATCTTCAATTTAATAACCAAAAGAAGCGTAAGACAAGTGAAAGCTCTCGATGATGCTACATGACATTTCAGCATTAAAAATGATCATGTAAAGAATTTCAAAATAAAGTCTAATTGCCTCCATAACACCTTAGCTGAGATCATCAGAAAATGGCCGAAATTTCGGCTAAAGACTGAAAAGAAAATCTGACAATTTCTCTTCATAAAGATGCCTCTTTGCCTGAATTGTATCTTTTCTTTGAATTCATTCACACTATTCCTGGTGGGTAAACACAGATAGTGTCTACTTGTTAATGTGTAAGAAGTATTTTCCTTTTTAAAATTTTGTTCTTCTGTATATGCCACAGCATTTATAAAGCATTTACCAGGTCATCAAAGATATCTCGTTGGTGCACATGAATAGTAATCAGAGTCTCATATTTAACTCGCTCCACGGAGCTCAGGTCCTTGGTTGTCACGTCTATCAACGTGTTCAGTAGCTCCAGGAAAGACTGATTGGTTTTCTGCATGATTGTTTTATCAAACTTGGCATTTCTAAGGGCCTCTTCTGAATCTCGTGTCCATATCATTTGAATTCCTAATAATCCAACCTTATGGAAACAAAAAAGGGTTTATGAGTGTTATGGCATATGAATATATTTAAACAGAAATTACAACAGTTGTGATTATTATGCAAACGTCAAGCCATCCTGTATTATACCAGCTTGACGGGCTGCTTCAAAATCTATGGAAACTCTATGCATATTGTTTACCTGACAAACATATACAGCCTTGTGACGTGGCTACAATTTTTTCATCTCACTTTAAGCCATACCTCTCCCCCCATAGATTTTAAGTTACTGACACGGAAAGAATATGTCTTCAACCTACTTTCATCAAACCAACAAATGGTTTATACACTGTAATCACAAAATCCTTATCGATCACATCACTAAGGGAATATCACTTTCTGTATTTTATTGCTATATGTATTTGTCATTTTTCTAGTAAAACACAGGACATTTTATGATTTATGTACTAAAGACATTCAGTAGGAAAAAACTATTTTAAATTTGTATGACAAAACCAATACAATATTATAAAGTAATTAACCTCCAATTAAAATAAATAAATTTATATTTTAAAAAAAAGAAATTATATTCACTCCCTCTCCTTTGCTGCCCAGCACGTAGGATCGTTGGCACCATCTTTCTAGATTCCATGTATATATGCATTAATATATGATATTTGTCTCCTCTTTCTGACTTACTTCAGGTGGGGGTGGGTTGCTTTGAGAGAATAGTATTGAAACATATACAATACCATACATAACATAGATAACTAGTGGGAGTTTGATGTATGATGCAGGGCACCCAAAGCCGGTGCTCTGTGGAAGGAGGAGGTAGGGAGAAAGGAACGGGGGGGAGGGGGGTGTTCAGGAGAAGTGAACACATGTATGCCTATGGCCGATTCATGTTGATATATGGCAAAATTTATCACAATATTGTGAAGTAATTACCCTCCAATTAAAATTTTAAAAAGGAAAATACTTTTTACATATTAAAGAAAATATACCAGTATTTCTATAGCACAAATATATACATCTATAAATATATATGTATAGACATAGATACATAATAGCAATAATCTGTAGTTGAAATCTTTAAACTTATCTATAGTTAACAAACTCTTATGAAAATCTCAATATTGTTCTGGAGTTAAATTATAGTCAGTTGTATCATTTATAATAGACAACAAATAAGATCTAAAATGACTTTTCTGTTAAAAAAAATAAATACTTTCCAATTTTAATACACTGACCTGAGCAGGGAAGGAAGAAAGAAATTCAATCAGTTGGAAACCTGTTTCTTGAATATTTGCTGCTGCCTGGCGAATCACAAGATGTAATGAGGCCTGAGATTCCTCCAGGAGAGAATTAAGCCAAACTTCCACATTGCCCTCTGCCATCACGGATTTATGCAATTCAACTGTCTCACCCTCTCGAGAGGAAATTGACAGAATGCGATCATAGATCTGTGTTAGAAGCCCAAGAAAAGCTATATTTATATAAAGAATGAATTTCTCCATTGCCCTCTTGTCAATGTTATCCTTCCTGTAGAAATGTAAGCTATCTATTATAAAATAAAAGGCAAAGTATGATACAAATTCAATTTCAAAACAATTTTTTCAAAAGATAGCCATGAAATCAAAAAGGGAATACTAAATCAATTTCAAATACTCTATGCTTAAGAAGGAAAATTTTGTTTTGTAAGAGAAATATTCAATACAAATGTGATAATCAAAAAGTCTCTAAAGTTTCCCCAGATGAAACGGGACCCTCTGAGAGTCAGCCATCCATACCACCAGCTTATCAAGTTGAGCTTAGCAATCACCTGGTCAAAATGATCAATGCAAACATCCAACATGGTGATTCCAATTCTACACTAAACATTATGCTCTTTACAGAGGCTGTTAGTTGCACATAATATACTCTAATGCAAACCCAGCTCCAAGTCTGGTGATATCACTTGTATTTACATGCAGTATGGCATAATGAGAATGTCTGCAGCATTTGGAGTTTAAAACACAGTTCAGGTGGTGCTGCGCTATCCACTGACCGTGCAGTGTTGGAAGACAGATACCTGAGACTAAGCTTCCTGTCTCCAATTAGTCATTAAAAATCCTGCCTGTCTTACCTTCCTACTCACCTTACCAGCCATTCATGCCAATTAAACAAAATATAGTTGGCTCTCCACATCCATGAGTTCCAAATCCAAGAACCCAAACAACCTCTGATCAACAATATTTGGAAAAAAAATTCCAGAAAGTTCCAAAAAGCAAAACTTGCATTTGCCACATACTGGCAACTATTTACACAGGGTTTACATTATATGGTAAATAACCTAGGGACCATGCATTGTTGTTGTTCAGTCACTTAGCTGTGTCCAGTTCTTTGCGACCCCGTGGACTGCAGCATGCCAGGCTCCGCTGTCCTCCACCACCTCCTAGAGTTTGCTCAAATTCGTGTCCGTTGAGTCACTGATGCTCTCTAACCATCTCATCCTCTACTTCCCCCTTCTCTTTTGGCCTCAGTCTTTCCCAGCATCAGGGTCCTTTCCAGTGAGTCAGTTTGCATTACATGGCCAAAGAATTGGAGCTTCAGCTTCAGTATCAGTCATTCCAATGAAGAGTCAGGGTTTTTTTCCTTTAGGATGGACTGGTTTGATCTCCTTGCTGTCCAAGGGATTCTCAAGAGTCTTCTCCAGCACAACAGTTCAAAGCTAACAGCTCTTCAGTGCTCAGCCTTCTTTATGATCCAACTCTCACATCCATACATGACAACTAGAAAAACCATAGCTTTGTCTGTACAGACCTTTGTCAGCAAAGTGATGTCTTTGCTTTTTAACATGCTGTCTAGGTTTGTCATAGCTTTCCTTCCAAGGAGCAATGCATAGGTATATTCAAATACTACTACATTTTATATAAGAGACTTAAGCCTTCACAAGTTTTGGTATTCTCTGGTGTTCTAGAACCAATCCTCTCCACAGTTACTGAGGAACAACTATGATGTCAATTATAAAATAAAGGCAAATGTTTGTTTTTGTTCTCTAATAAATGGAATATTGTTCTCTTGGGCTTAGATTAGGCTGCATTAATTAAATGCTCCTTAGTTGTCCACAGAAGTTATCTACCAAGAAGCTGATGAGCCTTAAGTTTCAGGGTCCCTCCTCGCACAGACTCTTCTAGGTCCTGAATATAAATTTGTATTTATAATCTTATAAGATTTAGGATCCATAAAACCAGGATCAGCTCCTTGTCATTAGAAACCTTATGGCAGAAACAGCAACAAGAAAAAAAAAAAAAGCAATGCTACTTGTTTTAAGCAGTAATTGCTATAAACAGAGGCTGAAAATAAGGATGTTTCAATTATCTTCAATGTACAATCAGACAATGAGAAGCTTTGCTCTGAGACCATAAAGTCCTGGGGCTAAAGCAGAAGGATTTGAGCAAAACATCAAGCAGAACCTCCCAGGCAATTCAATCCCTTCATTCAACCCATAGATCCAGTACATCTATAAGAAACATTGATTTTTTTTTAACCATTCAGTCCACACTGTCTCTTCTCACCCTCCACTGATGCCTTTTGTTGTAACAACTCAGCCTTTTCCATCCTGACTTTGCAATCACTTTCAACACTGATTTCCTTGCTCCCCGTTCCATTCCAACTCCTACCCTGACACAGAAGATCTTTCTGAAACACAAATCAGGCCACTTCTCTGCTGAAAACCTCCCCCACTTTTTGTCACATTCATGATGAAGTACATCCCATAGTATAATGCACTTGGCCCTCTGGAATATGGTCCATGCCTCTTTCTTCTCCTTTTCCCTTTGCTCATCAGCCTGTGTTGTGGGTTCAACTGTGTCCTCCAAAATATATATTGAAGCCTCAAGCCCTAGTAACTGTGAACAGACCATGTTGGCATCCACTCAGTCATGTCCAACTCTTTGTGACCCCATGGACTGCAGCCTGCCAGACTCCTCTGTCCACGGAATTCTCCAGGCAAGAAAGAATACTGGAGTGGGTAGCCATTCCCTTCTTCCGGACATCTTCCCAACCCAGGGATCAAACCTGGGTCTCCTGCATTGTAGCAGATTATTTACCATCTGAGCCACAAAGGAAGCCCCTAGTACCTGTGAATGAGACTTTATTTGGAAATAGGGTGTTTGCAGATGTACTCAAGATGAGGTCACCTTGGATGGCAGTGGACTCAAATCCAACAACTAGCATCCTTAGAAGAAGAAGGAGAGCTAGATGCAGACACACAGAAAGTCTTGTGAAGACAAAGGTGGGGATGGAAGTGGTGTCTCCACACCTAAGGAAAACCAAGGATTGCTGACCACCAGCAGAACTAGGAGGCAGGCGGACCCTCCCTCAGAGCCTCCAGTAGGAATCAACCCTGCCAGTATCTTAGTTTGGATGTCTAGCCTCCAGAACCATGAGAGGATAATTTTCTGTTTTAATTCATGGAAGCCCTAAGAAAGTAATAAACTCCTCACATACTCACATTTCTGACATCCCAGCTTCCCCTTGCACTTGCCCTTGCTCTAAGCAGAGGTCAGGGGGGTCCTGTCCCCACCTGCCTGATATGTTTCACTCCCTTTCCAAAAACCAGTTCAAACATCACGTTCTCCTGCAGGAAGCCTTCTGCTATACCCCTTACGTGCAGGTTAGGGCTCCCTGACAGGCATTCCCGTACTTGTGCATCACATGAACACAAGCATGCATGCTATGCTCAGTCATGTCCAACTCTTTGCAGCCCTATGGGCTGTAGCCTTCCAGGCTCCTCTGTCCACGGGATTCTCCAAGCAAGAATAATGGAGTGGGTTGCAGGAGCTGCCCTGGTGGCTCAGATGGTAAACAATCTGCTTGCAGTACAGGAGACCCAGGTTCACTCCCTAGGTCAGAAAGATCCCCTGGAGAAGGAAATGGCAACCCACTCCAGTATTCTTGCCTGGAGAATCCCCTGGACAAAGGAGCTTGGTGGGCTACAATCCATAGGGTTGCAAAGAGGCGGACACAACTGAGCGACGAACAAATGAGCACAGCAAATCAAAAATATCGACAGTTTAATGGCCAAATTTCTCTTGAATGTTGTGCTGCATAAAAACAGCTGCAATATGGGTTGCAATATACTCTTCCTTGAACCCCAGGACTGACATTATACCAGTGAGAGGTTAAAAGATGGGCTTTTAATGGCTTCGAAGAATCCACCTGCCAATGTAGGGGACACAAGAGACAAAGGTTCAATCCCCAGGTTAGGAAGAATCCCTGGAGAAGAAAAGGCAACCCGCTGCAATATTCTTGCCTGGAAAAGTCCATGGAAAGGGGGGCCTAGTGGGCTAAAACCCATGGGGTGACAAAGAGTCAGACATGACTGAGCACATACACGCACACAATGGACTAACTCTACCGCTGCGGGAGCTGCGCTCCGCAGACCCCACCAGAACACGAGTCCCCTCAGGGGGGCATATTCCCACTGTTAAGCACAACATCCAGTCTATGGTATTCACTCAACAGATGTGAACTGCATTCTAGGATGAACAAATAAATAATACTGAGGTTTGTATGAAGCACCATAGAGGAACTCAATATGTTATCCAGCAGGAAGGGTCATTTTTTTACGGAATTTGGGGTGAAGAGGTGAATTAGATAATCTCTTCTAGCAGCTGTGCAAATGTAGTTTTCCTCACATTGAACAACTTCTTTGGGGTTTCATGAATTTCACCATTCTTGAAACTTATTCAGAGTGTTTGAAGAAAAAAAAAGAAAGAAAAGTTTTCAATGGAGCATGATGAAAAACATGGAGGATCATTATATCAAAACTGTCCAAAGCCTCATTAAAACAATTAAATCAGGGAATTTCCTGGTGGTCCAGTGGTTAGGATTCAGTGCTTTCACAGCCATGCCCTGGGATGGGTTCATTTCCTGGTCTGGGAACTCCCACATGCCATGCAGTGCAGCCATAAAATAAAATAAAAATAAAATAGATAAGGACATGAATGCTGACTATTCACTGGAAGGACTGATGCTGAAGCTGAAGCTCCAATACTCTGGCCACCTGATGTGAAGAACCGACTCACTGGAAAAGACCCTGATGCTGGGAAAGATTGCTGGCAGAAGAAGGGGAAGACAGAGGATGAGATGGTTGGATGGCATCACCGACTCAATGGACATGAGTTTAAGCAAGCTCCAGGAGGTAAAGAAAGACAGAGGAGCTTGGCATGCTGCAGTCCCTGGGGCGGCAAAGAGTAGGACACGATTTATCAACTGAACAACAAAGATAAAATAATCAAACAACTGTGGCAATTCTGTTCAATCAAAGCACTATTTGATAAACAATTATTAACAGCTTTTTTGCTGTGCCAAATTTCTAAACAATTAACTTGACATGGAAAACCATGAACACTACATACACAGCATTCTTAATCAGATTTAAATGATTTGTTATTCACACTATACTTTAGATATTAAAACATCACAAGGTCTGAAAGCAAACAGGGCCCAAATGCATCTTTTTAGTCATTGGGTAATGCTCAATGGAGAGGGAGGCAATCCTTAGTAAACACTATTGGAGAGCTATTTAATAAAGACAGTTGAGATTCCGGGATATGTAAATCATCGGCCAGCAAAGAGAATTAGGCAAACCTTTTCATGGAACTTGACAGACTTAATGTTGTCGAACACATTCAGTAAATGGGCTTGTATCGTATGCGGGTCTGATGCCTGACCCAGAATCTCCAGGAGAGCGGGGTCCGAGACGAAGAAGAACCGGGGAAAACAAAGTCGCTTTTTCTCCAAGTATCTAAGTGGGGAGGAAAAGGTAAACTTCATAAACACACAAAAACTAGCCTTTCTAGGAATATTTTAATCTGTATGGAAACAGGGAAAAGACGGAGAGAAACTAATTTTCCCACGCAATGTTTTTGCTTTGTTCTGTTTCCTTTTGTTACTAATTTTGCCAAGTGGGATTCCATATTCTATTGGGAGACTGTATTTTTTCCAAAACTGATAGAATTTATTCATTTTTCACAAATATAATGCATATATTTGACTTAACCTGAAAACATTTGTACTTCGTAGAGGACAGGAAAAAGTACACACAGGGAGCTTTTTTGGTTTTGAGTTTGTTTGCAAGTGTCATGCTATGTCAGCTAAAGGCCGACAATTCCAATTCTCAGGATTGTATCTTTTTTTTTTTTTTTTTAACTAAGCTGGATCTTAGTTTCAGTAGACAGGATCTTAGTTGCAGCATGTGGGATCTAGTTCCCCAACCAGGGATCGAACCCAGGCCCCCCGCATTGGGAGCTCAAAGTCTTAACCACTGGACCACCAAGGAAGTCACAGGACTGTATCTTAAAAGAATCCAATGAATCAATCGCTGAAGCAGAAGCAAAATCCAGCTACATGGAAGGAAGGGTTTTGACTCTGTTCTCTGCCTCCAGGAGCTACCAAAACCCAGTGAATGTTTTTCGTTCTATCATCACCCTACTTTTGCTGCACTTTCATTTCTGTATTTCACATATTTCTACTTCAGTGATTTTATCATGATAACCAGAGTGAGAAAATTATTTATTACTCTTGGAATTCATCCAGCCTCCACATTCATCACTGTGGGTGTGTCCACATATATTGACAGGTATTAGACTGGGCTCTTGCTTTTATATAATCCTGACTGCTTGTGAATACTACACAGTTCATCTTGTTCATCAGTCAGCCAGTTCAGTCACTCAGTCGTGTCCAAATCTACGACCCCATGGACCTCAGCAAACCAGGCTTCCCTGTCCTTCACCCACTTTTGGAGCTTCCTCAAACTCATGTCCAGTGAGTTGGTGATGCCATCCAACCATCTCATCCTCTGTCGTCCGCTTCTCCTCCTGCCTTCAGTCTTTCCCAGCATCAGGGTCTTTTCCAATGAGTCAGTTCTTTGTATCAGGTGGCCAGAGTATTGGAGCTTCAGCTTCAGCATCAGTCCTTCCAATGAATATTCAGGACAGATTTCCTTTAGGATAGACTGGTTGGATCTCCTTGCAGTCCAAGGGACCCTCAAGAGTGTTCTCCAATACCATAGTTCAAAAGCATCAATTCAACTCTCACATCCATACATGACTATTGGAAAAACCATAGCTTTGACTAGATGGATGTTTGTCAGCAAAGTAATGTCTCTGCTTTTTAAAATGCTGTCTAGGTTGGTCATATCTTTTCTTCCAAGGAGAAAGCATCTTTTAATTTCATGGCTGTAGTCACCATCCATCTTCTCAGTAATCTATCTTGTTCTTAGTTGAGTTTAATGAAATAATTTGCTTCTTCAGATGTTTATCCAAGAAAGATATCAGAAAAACAGGTATATTCATTTTACAAACAAGGACTGTATGAAAATATTTGCAAGATCTTGTCCCAGTGATGGAAGAAGCTGTTAATCTTATAATTTCAGCAACAGAGAAATCAATTAATAGTAACTGATTGGAGAGTGGGTTAACTCCAAATGCTCAGTTTTATCGATGCCACAGTGTTGGTCATGAATAAAGTCTAAGCCAAAGGAAACCAGCTGGCTAATCCCATCTAGTTTCTCTGGTCCCTTTCATCTCTAGGATACTAAGAGCCTTCACAAACCGAGTGAACTTACCCCGTAAGGGATTTCTGGCAGATTTCCAACTGGTCCAGCAAGTGTGGTAACAGCTGCCCCATGGTCTCATCACCAACACAGCACTGAACCACATTAGGCATCTCATGTGCCCGAGTCATGATCTTCACCCAAGATTTATCGATATTGGAAAAGCGCTTGGCTTCCTATGAGAACAAGGTAAGAAAGCACACTTGGACACATCTGTGACCCCAAGGATAGAGTGTTTCACACACCTCCCTCTAAGGCTGGACTTCTGACCAGTCTGGATATCCGCATACACCTGAAATGTTAGATGTGCTCTATTTCAGTTCTTCCTGGGCCTTTTGCACCATAGCATCCTTCATGTATGGATATGAGAGCTGGACCATAAAGACACCTGAGCACCAAAGAATTGATGCTTTTGAACTATGGTATTGGAGAAGACTCTTGAGAGTCCCTTGGACTGCAAGGAGATCCAGCCAGTCCATCCTAAAGGAAATCAGTCCTGAATATTCATTGGAAGGACTGATGCTGAAGCTGAAGCTCCAATACTTTGGCCACCTGATGCGAAGAACTGACTCCTTGGAAAAGACCCTGATGCTGGGAAATATTGAAGGCTGGAGAAGGGGATGCCAGAGGATGAGATGGTTGGATGGCATCACAGAGTCAATGGACATGATTTTGAGCAAGCTCCAGGAGTTGGTGATGGACAGGGAAGCCTGGTTTGCTGCAGCCCATGGGGTCGCAAAGAGTCGGACACATTTGAGCAACTGAACTGAAGTGAAATGATCCCTTCTTAAATAAGAATCTTCAGCTCAAACCTGGAACTGACATTATTTTAACTGAAAACAGGAAGTAGATATAAAAATAATAATAAATATAAGATAATCTGGGAGAAAAGGACCCTCCCAATTGTTTTCAATTATCTCCAAATTAAGTGAATCTTATGCTTTTTAAGCTTTCTACACTGAGCATTGAATCATTTGTGTATTTAGAAAAATGGACATTTTAAAATTTTAGAATTAAAATTAATTATAATATAACCTTAATATTTTGAAATATTTTTAAATAGACTTTTTTTGGGAAAAATGGAAAATGCACAGTTTATTTTGAGAGAGTAGGAATACCTTTTCTTTCTTAAAATTTTCTGAATTTTACCAGTGAGCACATATATCAAATATGAGACCAAGAAACTCCACCTAGCTCCTCCAACATTATATGTGAAAGTTTCCATTAGTAAGTCCAATTTGAGACTCTTCTTCACCAATCGAGAAGAAAAACATGCCCAAATATAAGTGCAAAAATAAATACTTAAAATTTTAATGAATGGATATATTTCATTGGTAGCCACACACACACATTAATCTGCTGATAGATCTGTCCTCTATAATTAAACTGAAAACTAACCAAAGAGAAAGCTAAGGAAACCAAAGTGAACAATCAACATGATCATGCTTCTAAAACTCTTATTGTTAAAATGTTATAATTTTGCAAACAATTTAAGGTAATTGGATAAGACTCCTTGAAATCTGGTAAAAAAGAAAAAAATTTAATCTCAAAATATACTCCATACATACCTAGTGATATGATTACAATTTGTTGAGAAAAACATACTCAACATCTTGATAAGAGGCCCATGTTGTTTGGGAGTTTTTCCTTGCAGATTCCCGCCCCTCAATTTTACACTACAGATATAATTGGGTATATTTTATAGTGTGAGTTATTTTAAGCTGTCAGTAATAGAACAAATTATCCTACCATTGTCAAGATAACAACTCTGTAATTCCACAGTGTTCCAATTTCCACCTTCAAATTATCTGAAGAAGTATATCAATTATGCAGGCATTCATTCTTTGATTTTTAACCCTCCATTTCCTATAAAACTTCACGATTTTAAAGCATTCTTACTCTTATTTCCATGCCCCTCTCTTCCACAATTTCTCTCTGTCTCTTAAGAATAGTTTGACAACAACAACAGAAAGATTGGAGAAGGGGTGGTTCAATAGAGGTAGAAATATTTTTGCATTTTTAAAGGGATAATGAGCTATTAGTTCCCGAAGGTAAAAACCTAATGAAATCACAGAGAAATTTCTAAGACCTTGGGAAGTTGCTTGGCAATGTCTCCTCCCACAAAGACGGCTTCTAGGTAGATCCACAAGTTTTGCACCATCATCCAGCTCTCAATTATGTCTGCTGAGTTGGAAAGGTGTTGTACCCACTTTTGAATCTGGGCTTTGAATGGCATATTGTACCTAAGATGAGAAACACATTAAGAATTTGGGGATTTGGGGTATTTCATGTTTGTTGTTTTCAAGCTAAAGAGCTTTTTAAAAATCCTGATTTTCATGTATTTCATTACAACGTTGATTATGTTTCTGCTTTTTAAATGATGTTACCATATTTGTGTAGGATATAAGATTAATATAAGTAGAAATCTATTATATTTAAATTATTAATGACATTATTCACGATGCTCCTACTCTTATTTTTTCTGTACTTGATAAAATATTCTCAGAGAAATGTTAACATGTCTCACTGTGATTGTATGTTTTTCTTTTCCCTTATATTTCTTCTGATTTTTGCTTTATGTATCTTTGTTCCTTTGTTGTTAGGTGTCTAATGGTTTATTCTATCTTCTTTAGTGAATTGTATCTTTTATCATGAAAGATATTCATCTTTGTCTCATTTAAAACTAAATAAACTTAAAATAAAGCTATGGTTTTCATATGAAAAATATTAAAAATAAATAAATAAATAAAACGATGCTACTGAATGCCTAATTCATCACTCCATGCTGGGCATTGTTAAACTGACTTTTCCCCCTTTTGATTCAGAGCATAGAGGGATTCCCTGCCGTAGGAAATGGCAGCCGACTCCAGTATTCTCACCTAGAGAATCCCATGGACAGAGGAGCCTGCTGGGCTACAATCCAAGGAATTACAAAGAGTCGGACATGACTGAGCAACACACAAACACACACAGAGAGGTGGGAGACGTGCCATCCAAGAAGCAGATCAGATGTTAGACTGGACTCCACTCATTCTAGTCTTTGCTGCTGCAGTCAAGGGAATAACTTTCTCTCTGCTGAACTTCTATACCTTTTCCAGGGGGTCTCTGGTTTTTCACGCAATATGGAACCATTACGGAATCATTGGAAGGGATCAAACAACTAATTCAATTTTCAAGTATGATACTGTCTGGACTCTCTCTTTAGCCTGCCCTCTTCTGGGCCTCTTTCCAACTTCCCATCCACTCCTGTCTACCTCACTCATGTCTGTGTGTACACATATATTTGAGGATTTCTTCATGTCCACACATGACCGCCACTTCTCTGCTTCTTTCATAGTTAATCTATCTTCCCATTTTCCTCTTGAGGCAGAAATTGATGGTGGTCTTCCAAAGTCTTTGATCTTTTTCTCCTTCTTTAGATATACAACCCCATTTCTATCTACACTCACAGGTGCCCAGTTAAAATATTAAATTTCCCAGCCTCCTTTGCAGCAATGTATATTGGGAGATTAAGTTCCACATCAATATTTCTCAACCCGAGCTGCATATTCTAATTATCTGATAAACATGAAAAACTACCAGTGTCTGCCTAGATCCCAGCCCCAGGAACTCCGATTAAATCAGTTTGGGATGCAATACAAGCACTGGGACTTTTTTCTTTTTAAGTTCCCTAGAGGATAAGATGGTTGGATGACATCACCTACTCGATGGACATGAGCAAATCTGGGAGATGGTGAAGGACAGGGAAGCTTGGCATGCTGCAGTCCACAGGATCGCAAAGAGTCAGACACGACTGAGCGACTGAACAACAACAGCAAAGCTATGGCTAGTGTGTAGCCAAATCTGGAAACCATTCTTCCAGATGAGAAGCGAGCAGCAGCACTGAATGTAAAGACTAGACGGAGGAGAAGCGCTACACCTGGAAAACAGAGTGAGTCAGACAGTGCCTGGGTCCCCAGGGATGTGGCAGAGCCCACACTCCCACCTGAGCCATTGATCTTGGGACTCTTGGTACGTGAGAAAGATACAAACTTCAGTCTTGTTTAAGCAATGTTGCATATGGCACTTCTGCTATTTGCCGACAATCCTAATCCTAAATGATTGTACTTCCTTTCATTGTTTCTCCTCTTCTCTTTCCTCTCTGTTTATTGGTCTCTCTAGTCCAATTAAATGGACTTGAAGTCATCTCAACTATTAGTCATATTACTGAATAAAATTTTCATTTCCATATTCTTATGTGCTAAACGATTGCTTCAATATTCTACACATCTTTCTGGGGGTTTTATTCATGCTTTTCAAAAGAATATAGATCCAGCGCAACAGAGATATTTGTTCCACGCACTGTTCTATCCAGTGCACCCAGAAGACCATATGGCACATGGTGGTGGTGATGGTTTGCTCGCTAAGTTGTATCCAACTCTTATGCAACCCCAGGGACTGTAGCCTGTGTGGTTCCTCTGTCCGTGGGATTTCCCAGGCAAGAATACTGGAGTGGGTTGCCATTTCATTCTTCAGGGAATCTTTCCCAACCCAGGGATCAAACTCGAGTCTCTTGCATTGCATGTGGCTCCTTTACCGCTGAGCCTCCAGGGAAGCCCATGGCACAGGAAAGGTGTTCCCTAAATTCCTGTTGAACACGTATTCCTCACACAACTCTGTCTGTGGGTTCAGTCCATCGGCCAGAAAAGATTACCCATGCCTAACACTATGCTTCCTTAAGGTATACGTGCACTTTTTCTACCTCCATAGGGTATGTTATCTTCCATCTGTCCTTAATTCTGGTTGGGTGTAAACAATAACTGAATTCATTTTAAAAAATCACCAAATTCTAATTAATCGATTGGCCAAAAAGTCCGTTAAGGTTTGTCCATTAAGGTTTTTCCGTATTGGCCAACCCAGCAGTGCAGACTTGAGGTTACCAATGGTCTAAATCTCTAAGACCTAATTTTATACTCTCTATTACTCATTTCAAACACTTACACAATCACACTATATTTGAGAAAATCCTGGTGAACAAAAGAATTATTTCAAACAGAGCAAGAGGAAGCACTGAACCAAAGAAATCTAAATTTATGAGTCTCTGAGCCACATGTCCAAAGTATGGCTGCTTTCTCTACTGCTGCTGTCAAACAGAAATATTAGGTTGGTATCAGTCTGTGGCGTTTTACTTCTCTTTATGAATCACATTCATTCTCCATCTTAATCTGTCACCTCATTAAAGCATGTACACAACTAAGAGTTTCTAGTCCATAGATGTTGATGAAAAGGTTTCTGAAGTAAAATAATTATTCTAAAATTCAGAATAATTTTCCCTCTGGAATCTAGAGCCTGTCGAGCTGTCAGCTGTGCAATGAGGCTTGTCAGCAGCAAAGCTGAAATCCTCTGCAAAATCCAAGTGGCTAATTACATGTTGTGTTGTTTTGCCCAATTGAGGGTCTCCAACACATCCCCCAAAGAGAGGATAATGAAATAAAAACAGTATTATCCATGCTGTGCCAAGGGCTAAAATTAAAACAAGTACTTTTGATGTTGAATAAATTAAACAGGGGGTACTGTTGTGTTTCTTAATTAATCTCCCTTGAAGTGTGTGCTATTACAGTTCTGAAATCTCAGGGGAAAGATTGTCCTACCTGTTGCTCAGGAGGGAACCCAGTAACATCAAGCTGTCTTCCATGTTGGCGATGATTTCTGACGTACTGTCTCCTCTCAGGAGGAGCTCTCCGCGGGTTTTAAAGCTGCCAAATGTGAATGTTTTGTTGTCCCATTCGTTAATCACTTGCTTCAGCTTTTGTTCAATGTCCCTCTCTTTCACAGCACAGATACAGATGTCCTATTAAAAATGAAAGCTCTTTTTAATCACATGAAAGTCACACATCCTTCTTGAATAGTCAATTCAGCAGAGATCCTGTCTTCACTCCTTCTTTTATATGTATCTATAAATAATTATCTATTTCCAGATCCAGACTTTAGTATGTCCTCTCCCACACGAGGTAGCTGTCCGGATGCCTGATTTTCACCCAAGCGAGCCAGGTCTGACTCCCGGTGTGGAAAGGAAAATCTCTGGGGGCTTCCAGGTGGCGCTAGTGGTTAAGAATCTGCCTACCAATGCAGGAGACATAAGAGATGGGGATTCAATCCCTGGGTAGGAAAGATGCTCTGGAGGAGGAAATAGTATCCCTCTCCGGCATTCTTGCCAGGAAAATCCCAAGGACAGAGGAGCCTGGTGGGCAACAGTCCATGAGGTCGCAAAGAGTCGGACACAACTGAGCGACTAAGCACAGCACAGATATATCAAGATTTATCCTAATTTGTAAAATTTTCCACCAAACTATTCCAGAAAGAAAGATGACAGAAAAGATGTGCAGAGGTGAAATACTATTCAGCTGTGAGAAAAAAGGGAATCCTGCCGTTTGTGACAACATGGATGGACCTTGAGGGCATTGGGTGAAATGAGACAAGTCAGACAGAAAAAATCAAATACTATGAGATTGTCCTCATATGTGGAACCTTAAAAAAAAAAAAGAAAGAAAGAAAAAAAACCCTGAAAGAAAAGAAAGTGAAATGGTAGTTACCAGGGGCTGAAGGTATGAGAATGGTAAAGATGTTCTATCTATTTGCAAATAGTAGATAAATAAGCCCTAGAGATCTAATACACAATTCAGTGATTACAGACAGCAAAACTGTATTCTAAACATCGAATTTCCTAAAAGACTAGATCTAAATTATTCCCACCAGTAGAAGAAATGATAATTGAGGTGTTTGCTAACACATTGAAGATTATATTGCAATATAAATGTATCAAATCATTATTCTTAAATTTACACGAAGTCAAATGTCAATTATATCTCAATAAAAATTGGGATTCAAAAGAAATCCAATAACATTTTCATCGTAGAGCTTTAATCAAAGACTCAAAATTTAACATGTCTGTCCTGAAACTACCACAACATTGTTAATCAACTAAATCTCAATGCAAAATAAAAACTTTAAAGTTTGGGGGAAAAAATTTAATGTGTCTCTGATTTGACTCTAAAGTCGAATCAATGCAGTACGAGACAAAGGAATCAACAGAAACCTGCCATCTTCCCAGTTCTTGGGTCACTTTCCCCATCTTCTCTGCAGCCTTATCTTCTTCTGAACCGTTAGTCAAACTCCTCCTTGCCGACTCCCCGCCTCACACTGCACTCCCTGTCTGGATGAGTTCTTCCACAACCACACAGCCAGCAACCGTCTGTATCTCCAGGAAAATCCCATATCCATTTGCCTACGGGGCTCCTCTGCTTAGATGCATCAAGGGAACCCAAAACACAATCTGTGAATATCGAACTGATGCCCAAATCAAGCTCACGGTCTTTGCACCTTATCATTCTACCTGATTCCCTTTCAGTTTTCCCCATCTCAGTCATAAGCACCATCATTCATCTAGATCTCTCAGCAAGAAATCTAGGGTTCATTCTTAGCCTCTCCTGTTTCCCTACCACGTTCCCTCCATCATCAAATTCTACCCAGTTTTACCTCCTAATGACCTCTTCAGTCTTTTCTCCTCTACTCCAGCTTCACTCCCTGCCCTCTCAGCTGATGCATCATCTCTTGCTTGGGATATTCGTATAAGCTCCCAGTAAGTTTTCCTAGGATTGCCCCTTGATGTCTTCCAATCCTTTCTCCTCACAGCTACCAGAGTGACCTTTACAAAATGCAAATTTAACCACACCATCCCCTAATCAAAATATATCTCCCAGAGGGCTTGCAATTGCTCCCAAGATGGAAATCGATGGCAAGTTCTAGCCCCCGTCCACCTCCCCATCTTCAGCTGTCCCCACCTTCACACCTCAGCCACCCTGGCCTTTCAGTCCCCTATACCTACACCTCAGCCCCTTCACACCCGCTGTTCCGCCTGCCCGACACTGCCTTCTCTGCACTTTCCAAGCCCCTCATCCCCTCACCACACAAGGACACCCCCTTCACCCAGAAGTCATGCCCATGCACCCCAGTCTTCTTGATTTTCATCACCCTCCCTCCACCACCATACAGGTCTACCCCATTATTAGAGGCTCTCATAGAGCAGCACACTTCATTTACTGAAGCTTGTACCTACACCTTTGTTTGTGCAATTATTTAATGATACAAATTTTTAATGGCCTATGAAGGCAGAAATGCATCCTTCTGTCCCCAGCACTTACGTACCACATAAACATTTCTTGAAGAAGTAAAAGCTGACTCTCAGGAAAAGAGTTTTGATTGTCCTAGCCTGATTCCCTTCTCCAACCGTCCATAAGGTAGGAAAATGATCTAATAAATCCCCTGGGACCTTCCAGTCTCCCATGACATCGTATCCTCTATCATCATACCTCTATTTCCTCCTTGTATTTCAAAAGAGGTGCTTCCATGATATTTCTTAACTTGAAAGTTTCATTCCCCACATCCAGCCTGTGCCCAGTGATGGTCATTATCCTTTCCCAGTGCCGTTCCATCATGGCCTTACTGGCCATGTGCTCCAGCAGTGGGCAACACTCACTAAAGTCATTAATGGTCTTCTTCAGATCCCGAAAAGCCTGCCAGTCCTTCAAGGCTCGAGGCAGCTTCCGACACCTGCGAAGAAAAGCCAGTGTGAAAGGTCAGTTGAAGATGAGCCTGGATGTCTCTAGTCCCAGACTGTCTGCTAGCATTTATATCAAAAACGGTCACCCAGAACAGCCACCACATTTTTAAATCTCATGACTCAGAGGATAACTGTAGGATTTACATTACAGAAAACCACTCCTCCCAATCAGGACTAATATTTTCAATTCCTTCATAAAAATTAGGTAAGAGTCATTATTTTAAAGAAGGTGCTTCTCAGTTCAATTCTCCAGACACATATTGAGACCCTACAAAGTACAAAGTACAGCAGAATGTACCAGCTTATCAGCTGAAAATTACAACCAATAACCCTCCATTGTCTTTAGGTTCAATACTTAAAGGCTGTAGAAAAATCAAAGGGCTCTTGCTTTTATTCCAAATAAATCATCTAACAGAAACTTCAAATGTTTGGTAAGTGTAATATAAATAGCGATCAGCTCTAAGCTATCGAAAAGCCCCTGGAAAGATTCATCTGTGTTTAAAGGATGCACTTGTCTCACCAGATACACACAGAGGTAATTAATAAATAGTGTTTGACAAGGGTGATGTCAACAGACAATCGCAATGAAGCACGATGTGCTCTTGAAACATCTGGGTGAAAAGAGAACCCAACAACTTATCAAAGAAGAAAGCATTTGAGGTTCAATAGCTCAGGGCATGCTAAACATTAATTTCTCACCTGTTCTGGAACTCTAAAAGTTCACTGCTGATTTTTTCAATATTTACTTCTGACCACAGGATATCGTGATAGCTATTTACAGTGTCTATGACACTGTTGTACAGAGTGTATATTTTCTGAAGAAGATTTAGTTGCTTCTTGATTTCGAGAAGCTTAGGATACTGCGTGACCGGCAGACCAAAAAGCTCCTCTCCCCCAGTATAGGTGATGTATTTCCGATAGATATTATCAAATTGATTCTAATAAAGATACAAGTGAAAACTCATCAAAATGGTTTACACGTGAATAAACATGCAAATGAAAAAAAGACTGACCAATAAGCAAACATGCATGATCTTTGATTCCATGTGAATAAGAATACTGAAGGAGTACCATTAATTACATGGGAACCAAATCTAATTATAACCATACCAAATCACAGTTTTTAAAAGGTAAGTATATACTGTATTCCACAATGAGCTTCTCTATATTAAGGGTCGGGGGGGGCGGGGAGTATGTTCATGCTGATGTATGACAAAACCAATACAATATTGTAAAGTAAAAAAAAAATTTTTTTAATAAAACACATTGAGCTCTTTCAGCCACCTTGGACCCTGTGGAGGCCTGCTGGGAACAGGACCTCTAAAACGACAAACATGTCTGGCAGGCTGTGGGGCAAGACCATTTTTGCTGGCTATAAGCAGGGTCTACAGAACCAGAGGGACCACACAGCTCTCCTGAAAATTGAAGGTGTATGTGCTCAAGATGAAACTGAATTCTACAAAGGCAAGGGATGTGCACAAAGCAAGGAACAACACAGTAACTCCTGGTGGGAAACCTCACAAGACCAGAGTAATCTGAGGAAAGATAATTTGAAAGTGGCTCAGTCATGTCCGATTCTTTGCAACCCCACGGACTATGCAGTCCATGGAATTTTCCAGGCCAGAATACTGAAGTGGGTAGCCTTTCCCTTCTCCAGAGGATCTTCCCAACCCAGGGCTCAAACCCAGGTCTCCCGCATTGCAGGTGAATTCTTTACCAGCTGAGCCACAAGGGAAGCCCAACCATAACTTGCACTCATGGAAACAGTGGTATGGTTTGTGCCAAATTATAAGGCAACCTTCCTGCTAAGGCCATTGGATACAGAATCCATGTGATGCTGTACCCTTTGAGGATTTAAACTTACTGCAAAGTAAATAAACAAAAGTGTGGAAATAAAATAAAACACATTGAGATTTTGGTTGTACAGGAGGTCAAAGAAACTAAAAGGATTACCTGAAACATGGTAAGTCTATCACTGGCTTCCTGGGGTTTCAGGCCACTAGCCATTGGACCATTCTGAAATAAACAGTTTAAAAAGATAAGATAAAATGAAGTATTTGCATACAAATTTCATAAGCTCAATGTATTTGAATATCAAATTTTGTTTTCATGCATGTCACATATAGGATAGGAAATGTAGCTTTTTATTTGTGAAAAAAAAAAAAAAAGGACTCAGAAAAGTGACTCATTTGGAAATATTTTCAAGGCCAAAAAACCCAAGTTAATGTCAGAACTTTCATATGTCAAGAAATTTTGAAAATTAAAAATACAGAGAGAGTGGGATGATTTGGGAGAATGGCATTGAAACATGTGTAATATCATATATGAAATGAATCGTCAGTCCAGGTTCAAGGCAGGATACAGGATGCTTGGGGCTGGTGCACTGGGATGACCCAGAGGGATGGTACGGGGAGGGAGGTGGGAGGGGGTTTCAGGATGGGGAACACGTGTACAACCGTGGTGGATTCATGTTGATGTATGGCAAAACCAATACAACATTGTAAAGTAATTAGCCTCCAATTAAAATAAATAAATTTATATATTTAAAAAAAAATTTTTAAATTAAAATACGTGGTATTCATCTACTAGGCAACACAGACAAAGAAGGGTCAATAATTGTAAGAAGCAGTGTCTGATTTGAACTAAAGCACTAATGCCACACAACCTACAGAGTTTACCACTCTAATACCTACTTCTAAAGTGACTTGTAATATTAACATTCTAATCAGGTTTTCCTACATTAGGCCACCTTAGAAAAGCTGGATGTCTGTGCTTCCTCAACCATGAAGCTGGGTGCATGAAGCCAGTATTCTAACTTCATTCATTTTGGTGTGTTACTGATTAATAGATAAATATTTTACCCTATACTTTACACATTTCCCCTCTGCAGCACATTATAATTGGTTGGAAATGGGTCTCCTTAAACAACGTATTCCCAGTTGAAGATTCTGCACCAAAACTCATATACACACAGTTAAAATATGGACTCAATCTGTTTTGTCCATTTTTGTATCTTCAGCACCAAGGGCAACTATGCAATATTTGCAGAATGATGAATGCTGTGAGAAGGATGATCACGATAACTATAATTGAGTAATATTTGTCTACACAAATCTAGAATGCTACCAAACACTTCAGTAAGAGACCAATGATACAAACAGCACTTTTTAATTTCCATTTACTGTTGAAATTATCCTGGATGAAATCCAAGGGGAAAGGATTGTGAAAGGGAAATACCTTTGGTCTCATAAAAATAAAATTTCTATTTCTAGGGGGATTTCATTAAATTTGACATGGAAGCTTTAAACAACATTTTGTATGCTAAGTCATACCACATCATAGTCCTGATAGAACTGGTGACAGTCTTGGAGGAAAACCTCCACGGTACCAATAAGCTCTTTCCTGAAACCAGGTTGTAGTGAGACTAGTTCATTCTGAACTTCGCTGGCACGTGCCAGAAGCTTCTCCCAAGAGTAACGCAGGGTATCCACTTTGTCCATCTCTTCCTTTGCTATCAGAAGCCCATATTTGTTAAGCAGGGTATAGGATTCCTACAAAAAGAAGAAAAATTCGATTTCTGCCAGCCAGATGCATAAATCTACACACAGTCATCTTTTTAGGGCATCAGAATGAAAAAAAATCAGCAAGACAGGGCAACTGTCCAGAGTTCTAGTTTACTTGCAAACTTGGAAAAGCTTAAGCGAGCAATGGAGCCACTGAGCTTCAGTTCCCTCATGTGTAGAACAGGAAAATTTCTTGGATGTCTCACAGGATTTTCATGAATATGGAAAAGATATCATTTTAAATGCATTTTGAAAACTATAAATCATTATACAAACAAATGGTATTTTTACTTAGGCCCCTAAATTGTATTTGAAGACTATAAAATTAAGTAGATGAAAAATGTAAAACAATTAAACTGCTAATTTTAGAATAACAAAATGAATCAGTTTTAACTCTACCGTATTTCATTTTGTTGATAAAAGGTTCCAACAGTAGAACATAGGAGGGCATGCTTAAATCACACCCAGAGCCAAGTCATTGCCCAAAGGATGAAAAATCCTAGACTCTTCTTTTGTCTAGAAGATTAAAATGAGGCAAAGCTTGGTTTTCGTGAAAAAAAAATTTTCCTAAATATCCCTAGCCTCTTCTCCCATCATTATTCTTCCTTAACATAGAATGAACACCTGGTTGCTGATTTGAGGAAAAGATTATTGATTTGGGCATGTATAGCACAGGGTCTTCCTTCCTCTTTCTCCTTCAAGGCATGCCTCCAGTCTACACTTCAGTACCAACCAAAATGAACAAAGCAACCCAGATAGGCAGCTTTCCAGTGTTTCTCTGATGGATGAGAAAGGACAATTCTGGGACTTCATGTCCACAAGCCCATTGCATGCGGGTATAGGACCTAATAGAAGCAGATGAGATTAAGAAGAGGTGGCAAGAATATACAGAAGAACTGTACAAAATAGATCTTCACAATCCAGATAATCATGATGCTGTGATCACTCACCTTGAGCCAGACATCCTGGAATGTGGAGTCAAGTGGGCCTTAGGAAGCATTACTACTAACAAAGCTAGTGGGGGTGATGGAATTTCAGTTGAGCTATTTCAAATCCTTACAGATGATGCTGTGAAAGTGCTGCACTCAATATGTCAGCAAATTGGGAAAACTCAGCAGTGGCCACAGTACTGGAAAATGTCAGTATTCATTCCAATCCCAAAGAAAGGCAATGCCAAAGAATGCTCAAACTACCACACAATTGCACTCATCTCACACGCTAGTAAAGTAATGCTCAAAATTCTCCAACCCAGGCTTCAGCAATATGTGAACTGTGAACTTCCAGATGTTCAAGCTGGTTTTAAAAAAGGCAGAGGAACCAGAAATCAAGTTACCAACATCCACTGGATCATTGAAAAAGCAAGAAAGTTCCAAAAAAACATCTATTTCTGCTTTACTGACTATGCCAAAGCCTTTGACTGCGTGGATCACAATAAACTGTGGAAAACTCTGAAAGAGATGGGAATACCTGACCACCTGACCTGCCTCTTGAGAAACTTGCATGCAGGTCAGGAAGCAACAGTTAGAACTGGACACGGAACAACAGACTGGTTCCAAATAGGAAAAGGAGTACGTCAAGGCTGTATATTGTCACCCTGCTTATTTAACTTCTATGCAGAGTATATCATGAGAAATGCTGGGCTGGAGGAAGCACAAGCTAGAATCAAGATTGCTGGGAGAAATATCAATAACCTCAGATATGCAGATGACGCCACCCTTATGGTAGAAAGTGAAGAAGAACTAAAGAGCCTCTTGATGAAAGTGAAAGAGAAGAGTGAAAAAGTTGGCTTAAAGATCAACATTCAGAAAACGAAGATCATGGCATCCAGTCCCATAACTTCATGGCAAATAGATGGAGAAACAATAGAAACAGTGGCTGACTTTATTGTGTTGGGCCCCAAAATCACAGCAGATGGTGACTGCAGCCATGAAATTAAAAGATGCTTACTCCTTGGAAGGAAAGCATATTAGACAGCATGTTAAAAAAGCAGAGACATTACTTTGCCAACAAAGGTCTGTGTAGTCAAGGCTATGGTTTTTCTAGTAGTCATGTATGGATGTGAGAGTTGGACTATAAAGAAAGCTGAGCACAGAAGAATTGATGCTTTTGTACAGTGGTGTTGGGGAAGACTCTTGAGAGTCCCTTGGACTACAAGGAGATCCAACCAGTCCATCCTAAAGGAGATCAGTCCTGGGTGTTCATTGGAAGGACTGATGTTGAAGCTGAAACTCCAATACTTTGGCCACCTGATGCAAAGAGCTGACTCTTTTTAAAAGCCCCTGAGGCTAAGGAAGATTGAAGGCGAAAGGAGAAGGGGACAACAGAGGATGAGATGATTGGATGGCATCACCAACTCAATGGGCATCAGTTTGGGTAAACTCCGGAAGTTGGTGATGGACAGGGAAGCCTGGCATGCTGTGGTTCATGCGGTCACAAAGAGTTGGACACGACTGAGCGACCGAACTGAACTGATAGGATGGGAAGATGGAGGAGGTGAGATACAGTGGGAATATAGCAGCCAAACACCAAACCAGATCTTCCAAATAACCTCTATCAGTACTAAAGATTGCATCTTGATCTTGACTACTTGACAAGGGTTTGTCTTAACTCTCAGCTCAGGAGTAAGAGTTGACAATTGCTGGATCTCTTCTTCAAACCCCTTCTCCACATTCCCCTGGTCCTATACCACATAGGGGGTCTTTGCCTTGATGTTTCAATTCCCAAGAAAAGCACAATGGAAATTTGATTTTTCTTGACCCAGCACAACAGAAACACAAACCTGAAGTCATCTCCACCATTTTCACCATAAATTGAAATTTTCCAAAATTTGAAGTGCAGAAAATATGATAAAAGGCTATGATCCTGACCATCAGAGTTTAAGTCCAGACATTTAAGTTACAATATGATGAAAGGAGGATTCCCTTGTGGCTCAGATGCTAAAGAGTCCATCTGCAATTCAGAAGACCCGGGCTCCATCCCTGGGTTGAGAAGACCCCCTGAAGGAGGGTATGGCAACTCACTCTAGTATTCTTGCCTGGAGAATTCCATGGACAGAACAGCCTGGTGGGCTACAGTCCATGGAGTCACAAAGACTTGGACATGACTGAGCAACTAATACACATGATGGAAAGACAACGTTTTATATCTGAAATTGTTTTAATGCTACAGTTATAGTAGTCTCTATAGCAACCCATTCCTAATAAAGAATTTTCATCTAGAAAAGATATGATAAAAACAAAAGTAATGTACAACATTAATAAAACTGCATGACGTCTTTGACCCTCAGTTTCCATGTGTGTATGTAGGGGGTTGTAGCAAGGATGAAACAAGTTAATAGGGAGTAAACTCATGAATGGACACCATCAGTGCCCCATCCAAGTCCTATTTGCCAGCTGACATTTGCATCCCGGCTGTTGGGCATGTTGGCTGTAGGAATCGAGCTGCCTTCTTCCCTTGAAAATTGTCCTCAGCTGATAGAAGCCTCCTCATGGGGAGATTATGGTCAATGATCAACTCTTTGGGGGAGTCCCCCTTGCCTCAAGGTGGGGTCAACTGAGTGGTACACTTCATGCTCCAGAACCGCCTCTGGGGTCAGGCTGATAGTCTACAGCTAAGATCACACCCCGGCATGGCTTCCTCCCACACCCAACCTGGTCCCTCCCTGTTTCTTTCACTCTGATTCTCTCATGAGCACTTGCCAATAAATGCCTCATGCAGAAACCCTCATCTCAGGCTCTGCTCTTAGGGACCTCAGATGCCAAGGAAAGGATGAGATCTAACCCATATGAGGCACCCTATAAGGTCAGATATCATCATTACTGGAATCATTGTTCATGAGCTTAGCATCCATTTGTAACTCCAGTCCAGACCCAGTCAACACTTCCTCTAACAGCGATCAACATCTGGAGATATTCCTACTTACACATAAACACGTGATTATCAGTTACCTCGACGGGTCCCACTTGAAAGTCAATGGGGATTTGCTGCTCCCTAATTTCCTTCAGTGCCGCCATGGCAATTCGAATATCATCTAGGTCTTTAATGGGGCGATTCAGCTTCTTACTGAATTCTTCAACAAGTGTAAAAATGCTTTCCATTTCACTTCTGTATTTTTGGTTACAGTGACGGCCGATGACAACCATCCAGGCCTTCGTCTCAGCAGTCAAGGTGAACTTCAGATCGGCTGTAAAACCCAATTTCCACGTTCAGTTTGAAAACCTTGAACAAGTATGAGGAGACCCAATGCAACTGTTCACCAATAGTAAATGTTTTGCAGCCAACAGCCCTTTAACACATGAAAAACCAAACTTGATAAAAAAAAGTCTTTCCTTATTATTATATGGGCTTCCCTGGCTGTTCAGTTGTAAAGAATCCACCTGCTAACGCAGTAGATGCAGGTTCAGTCCCTTAATCGGGATGATCCCCTGGAGAAGGAAATGGCAACCCACTCAGGTATTCTTGCCTGGGAAACCCCATGGACTGAGGAGCCTGGTAGGCTACAATCCATGGGGTCAAAAAAGTGTTGAACATGACTTAGCAACTAAACAACAACAAATTATTGTATATTCATTGATTGCATAAAGCCTGTTTTGCAATAATTGAAAACACATTTCAAAACGCCCCAAAAAAGTACCTAAGAAAACTGCTGGAGATAAACTTCAAATGTTTGCTATTGTTATTTATTAAAAACAGTACATTTTAATTCCAAATATGAGAGACTCCTCCCTTCTCTTAATTAGCCTTCATTTTCAAGGTTTAGCATCAAAGTATCCCAAAACAGTCCAGAATAAATAATTATGCAGAAGAGAATTAAAAACAAATCTACAAATTGGTCTTGAAGCTTGAGGCCCATAAAAGGAAAGTCAATCTTTAAGAAAGCTAGAACTCTCTGGAATGCTAATCTAGGTAAGGAGACAGAATAATACTGTTGAATTTTCATGACTGACTGAAAAAAAAATGAACCAACCTGTATACAGAGCAATGGCACCCACACAGATATACTCAGGCTCAGCATTAATTTCTTGCTCTAGTTTTTGGAAGTAGAGAATCTGGGATTCAAATTCAGAAAGTGAGGGGTTTTTTATAATAAACGTCATAATAGTTTCTTCTTTCTCCTTTTGCCAAATGTGATCATAACGTTTGAAGCAGTCCATAGACGTAATAACTTCCTAGAATATAAATGACAGATTTGTGTAGAAAAGGAAGAATAAAAAACAACATCATAATATAAGTGGATATTTGCCAACTGCTAGGGGTTCCCATCAGTTCATTAACATGCTTACTTAGTGAACCATGTGACCAGCTGAAGATGCCATAGAACTGGAGCCAGATACAACAATGAACATAGTAACCCAGGCCTGGTAACAACAGAACTACCATCCTAGCCAAAAAGGGCGGGGAACAGTTTCTGGGAGGGTGGGGCAGGGAGTTGAGTCCATGAAATCTCTTGTGGACAGGGCCCAGTTGATTGGAGCTGGACCTCAGGTCAAAAACCACAGCTCTAAACCATACCAAGGAGAGGGTGATGCTACAGGGGTAAAAAAATACTCTGAGGTCACTTTCTTCCACTGCTCAGAGCTCCACCAAGACTCTCTGGGTGAAATCCACTGGAAATCTCAAAGGAAACCCATTGACTTGTTCCCTAAGTTCAGAGTATGGAGATTAGATACAGACACAAACAGATACATCCAGCATCCAACTCCACTGAAAGACTGGATGGAATCACACAAAATGCATAAATATATTGGATAAGGATAGACATCCATACAGTGTTAAATATTTCTGTGTGTTTCTATATCTTCTCATCTTTCCTTTCTAAATTCCTTGTTAAGTTTTAGAGAAATCTTCGTAAAGACGCTACAAACTTCTCATCATGTATGCTCCTAGGTAATCTCCAATGATGTTGTTATCATAAAAAATGACCTTTTCCCACTATTCTTATAACTATTTGAATGGCATATAAACTTTTTTAATTGGTTTTTTAATGAATGATCCTGTTTTCTACAAAGTGTGTTTCTGTAAGATGAATTGGCTCTCTTGCAATTGGCAAATAGGAAATGATATCAATATAACAGGAAGCTCACATTACCGAGAGTTATTTTTCCCAGTACTTTGCTTTGTACCCACTAAAGCAGCAACCCACAGAGGGGCACAATGCTTTCTGCCCCTTCTTTCTTTTGGGTTAATTTGGTCTCCACTTTGTTTTGAGAATGTTCTTGGCACAGTTAGACCTGATTTTTCCATATTTTATCCTTGTTTCCATAATTCAGCATTTTTAACTGTTTTTTACGTCACCTTTTCCCAAGTTTCTTTCATCTTTAATAGTAAAGTTTCATAGTCATTACAGTGTTATTAAATGGGTTAGTATCTCACTATGATTGTCACCATTTTTGTTAACTACCCTGGTTACAGAATTTCCTACGTTTTGTATGTTCATCCCAACCCCATTTTTCTCATAATCCCTATTTTATTAAATGTGTGACATTGCAAATCAAGCTTTTTAGGAACATATTTACTGTATTTCAGCAGAAATGCCCATCTCTCAACTTACCACTAACTTAACTCTTTATTAAGCCATATTTTCTTTTCAGATTACTTTTGGATTTACTTAGTAGATAATTATACCATCTCCAAACAATTAAGATTTGTCTCCTCATTCTAATGTTTACAGCTCTTGGCAATCAACTTTTTCTCCTGGCTAATATTATAATTTCAGAGTTACATCTGAATGAGAAAAAAAAAATTTTAAGCTGAGAGTGAAAATGCCATTATTTGAAAGAAAAGAGCATTTCCAACTTCATTCTAAAAGGTCCAATTAAGTAAATTTCACCAAGTTGTACCAAACCAAGGATATCTTTACCGCCATGCCCAACACAAAGCTAATGTGTCACTCAGAACCTCAGGCTTAATGAGTGTTGAGACTTCCCACTCATTAAAATGCAGAAAGGTAAGCCTGCTGCTGTGTGTCCCAACCACAACCAATCCCCTGGCGTGAGCTGAGATGCTGACATACACACCCAGAATGCATTGCAATAGCATGTGGACATTCTCACAAATGGATGATGGTTTGGAGAATGAATTACAGATCATCAAGGACCCCTGAATATGGGTAGAAATTCCAGAATCCTGCTCTTTCAACATCCAAGAGTTTATATTATTAAGAACATACCCTACCTAAATAAGTTTTAGCCTCTCATTTATTTTATCTGAAAGTGTCTAACTTGATTAAATTGGGACTTTTGAAAGCAAAGGTAACCTAGAATCTAAAGGAAAATTACATGAACTACATTTGTAGGGTTGATCTATTTAAGTTATTTTAATTGCCACAGTTATTTTGATTATTTGGTCCAGCTCATCTTTTCAAGCCAGGCAGTGTTATAAGTTGATGGCCAGCCTTTGGATGAGCTGAACATAGGTCAAGTTTACATTCTGATTCAGTTAGCTCCTGTAAGAGGAAAGGGGCTGGGATCAGAGGATTTTCTGTGGTTGAGGAAAAGTCAATCATACAAAATTCAGAAGGGTCGATGGCTATGGAGGGCCACATTTAACACTGTGACCAAGTGTGCATAGATACCTCCACAAACAATTTGGCCATCCTATCAATCTGGATAAAGTCCTTCAAGTTATTCTAAGTGCTAACTTTTTCTATTATTTTAAGAAAGACTAACATCTGAACATTTCCTTCACATAATGGAAAGGCAAATGTAACAAAAATGACACAAACATAAATATTTTGGTGCCAGCAGGATATTAATTTCAACTACTAGGCCTTACTCTTAGATTTTCATAATAGTGGCTGCTTACATTCAGAGAAAGTAATGAACTTTATTATTGTCTATTTTATTGTGTTTTCTAAGATTACTGAGGATTTGAAAGGATCCTTCAATGCTTATTATCATCATAAAATACTCTACTTACCTTTACATTTAGTATAAAGTTTGATAAACTAAGCACTAGACAAATATTTGTTAAATTGAATTATGTGACCACAGTCCCTAGGGCAAACTTAAATACAGGACCTTCATGATATTAAGAAAGGAAAATAGAAAGTGCAGAAATGCAAAAGCTTCCAGTTCCCTCAGGAATACATTAAAATTAAACTTAATATTTCCTCACATGGTTACAGCAAAGGCAGCTTTTCAAAACACTTTCAAACAAAAATTCATTCTATCAAAACTCAGTAATAGAAAAGACACATTTACTGAGTGACAGCTGTTTCCTCGACACTGAGAAACATTTTTAAAGAGTCAGCAGGTCTTAATGGCAATGTGAATATTCTCTTAAGGAGAAATTGACTTTAGAATTTTGAGTCTTTTTGACCATGAAAACAGATTTGCCTGAACAGAAAAGGGAAAGTTGAGACAAGAAGAAATTGGAAGAAAAAAATTAACCTGAGTTTATATCCATGTCCAGGGCAAGTTTGTGCTGATAATATTTTCAATATTCTCAGTATTATCTTATTTACACATTATAATGTACATAACCGTTCATCTGATATACACAAATACAAAATTAGAGTGTAAATCTTACTCTGTTTCAAATGATACAAGCCAGTTCCAGCATCACTGACTCTGAAAGTGAAGTCTGACTTGCGCTTTGAGAAGTATCAAATTTTTTAACAGACTTATTTGTACTAGTGGTATATAAGTACATAAGTAGTTTAAGGCATTAAACAGGAGACAATATTAAAAAAAAAAAAAACAGAAAAGATAGTTCTCTTTCACCTTGCAATTTGGAATGAAAAATCTTGAGTTAAACATTTGCTGAACATGTACAAGATTCCATAAGTTGCTCACTGAAGTCACAGAGGGTGGGACCCAGGCTACATGAAGGACAAGCTTTAATGCTGGACTTCACACAGGTCTGTGCTGTAAAGCAAAATATCCTGGCTGCAAATCCTCTTGGCATACCTTTTTGGTGGAGTTGATGATTGTGCTAAGCACAGAGACTAATTTTACAATCTCTTTGTTGTCAGAAACATTCTTATAATAGTTCCTGGTTTGCACGGGAATGGGTAAGTTCACAGATGCTATCTCAAGGGTATCTAAAGGGAAAAAAAAGAGAGAAATATTTATATCAATGGTACAGAAATGTGCTTTTAAAAAGATGAGTGAGTTTCTGTAATAGTAAGAGGGCTTCCCTGGTGGCTCAGACAGTAAAGAATCTGCCTGCCAATGGAGGAGACCCAGGTTCGATCCCTGGATCGGGAAGATCCCCTGAAGAAGGACATGGCCGCCCACTCCAGGATTCTTGCCTGGGAAATCTCACGGACAGAGGAGCCTAGCAGGCTATAGTTCATGGGGTCACAAAGAGTCAGACATGACTGAGTGACTAACACTGTAACAGTAAAGTAAGGACTTCTGAAAATCTTCTTTATAGAAGCAATAGAGGGGACTTCTCTGTGGTCCAGTGGTTAAGAACCCACCTTGCAGCACAAGGGATGCAGGTTCAATCTCTGGTTGGGGAAGTAAGATCCCACATGCCTTAGAGCAACTAAGCCCATGCCCTGCAACTACTGAGCCTGCGCACTCTGCCTTTATCCTCTTTGGTAGCAGATTATTTTAAGAGAGACTTGTTTCAGTGCCTTCCTGGTGGTTAGTTTATTTATCATCTCAAGGGATATGAACACTAATTGAAAATTACACAAGCTCTGCTGTTTGCTCAGCTGCTTTAAAAGAAGCTTGAATAAATAAAGACTACATTTATCATCTATCATTAGCAACTTGGACGTCATATACTCCCTAATATTACCTCATATGGGGATGACACCATCCTAATGGCAGAAAGCAAAGAGGAACTAAAGAGCCTCTTGATGAGGGTGAAAGGGGAGAGTGAAAAGCTGACTTAAAACTCAACATTCAAAAAACTAAGATCATGGCATCTGGTCCCATCATTTCATGGCAAACAGAAGAGGGAAAAGTGGAAATAGTGGCAGATTTTATTTTCTTGGGCTCCAAAATCACTGCAGATGGTGACTGCAGCCATGAAATTAAAAGATGCTTTCTCCTTGGAAGAAAAGGTATGACAAACCTAGACAGCACATTAAAAAGCAGAGACATCACTTTGCTGACAAAGGTTCATATAGTCAAAGCTATGGCTTTTCCAATAGTTATGTACAGATGTGAGAGTGGGACCATAAAGAATGCTGAGCATCAAAGAATTGATGCTTTCAAATTGTGGTACTGGAGAAGACTCCTGTGGGACTGCAAGATCAAACCAGTCAGTCCTAAAGGAAAACAACCCTGAATATTCATTGGAAGGACTGATGCTGAAGCTAAAGCTTCAATATTTTGGCCACCTGATGTGAAGACCCAACTCATTGGAAAAGATCCGGATGCTGGGAAAGATTGAGGGCAGGAGGAGAAGGGGACCACAGAGGATGAGACGGTTGGATGGCTTTGCTGACTCAATGGACATGAGTTTGATCAAACTCTGGGAAATAGTGAAGGACAGGGAAGCCTGGCTGCTGCAGTCCGTGGGGTCACAAAGAGTCAGACACAATTTAGCAACTGAACAACAACAATGGCATAAATGAAAATCATGAGATATACAGCAAAAAATCACATTATGTAAGCGAAACAGGACACACAGTGTGTCAAAATACAAAAGATCTCTTAAATCAGGAAATATTCATTGTGATAATAACAAGCTTTTCTTTAAACCGTGAGACTAAAATCCTTCTTGTCCCCCAGTATGTCTTTGAGATATACATTTAAAACACACTATTTAGGGGCTTCCCTGGTGGTACAGTGGTAAAGAATGTGCCTGCCAGTGCCGGGGATACAGGTTCGACCCCTGGTCCAGGAAGAGCCCACATGCCATGGGACAGCTAAGCCCATGGACCACAACTACTGCATCTGTGCCCTAGAGCCTGGGAGCTGCAATGACTGAGCCACACACCACAACTATCAAGCCTGCAGGCCTAGAGCCTGTGCTCCCCAACAAGAGAGGCCACTGCCGTGAGAGTAGCCCCCGCTCACTCAACCAGAGCAAACCCAAGCACAGCAACGAAGACCCAGTACTGCTGCTGCTAAGTCACTCCAGTCATGTCCAACTCTGTGCGACCCCATGGACGGCAGCCCACCAGGCTCCCCCATCCCTGGGATTCTCCAGGCAAGAACCCTGGAGTGGGCTGCCATTTCCTTCTCCAATGCATGAAAGTGAAAAGTGAAAGTGAAGTTGCTCAGTCGTGTCTGACCCTTGGTGACCCCATGGACTGCAGCCCACCAGGCTTCTCCATCCATGGGATTTTCCAGGCAAGAGTACTGGAGTGGGGTGCCATTGCCTTCTCCAAGACCCAGTACAGCCATAAATAAATAACTCTTTAAAAAATAATAATAAACTACCCTATCATGGTGATATACAAGAATCTGTATTTTACAAATATGAAACTGACTCATAGATTAATATTACAATCTGATCTGAGAATTGCACGGGGGCGGGGAGATGGAAGTACCTTTTAGCTCAACAGGTTTTGATTTAGAATGACTAGTCAGAAAGAACTAAAAGAACATTTACCTTGAGGTTCGTTTTCTCCCATTTCAGTATCAGAATCACTGTCTTCATTATGCTGCAGGGCAGTCAGTTTTCTTTCCTGCATCTTTTTCTGCAATGGAAAAGGACAGCTTTCAGTGCCCTATCACCTGTAAAAGAAGCAGCTTCCACGTGTAACGGTTTCCTCATGCCAAACCCACCTTGGACGCCGGCTCACCGCTCCACTGTCTAACCCCCTTGCTGACAGTGACGATGAATTCCACGGCTTTGTTCAGCGTCTGCTGTATGTCTTCGAGGGCTGGGGCCATGCTGATGTTGGGGATGGCCAGAATGACGCTTGCCCGGAAAATGGGCAGTTCGTTCTGCTTCACTTTAGAGGCACTGCTACTGTCTGAGTTAACACAGAACAGGGATGCATTCATCCTTTTCATTTAAAAAGATTCTTTTTTTAATGAAAAAGATAAAATATCATTTTTAACCAGAAAAACGAGAGCACCTAGATAATGAAAGCACCTATACATAATAGATATATCATCAGACAATATGAATTTGCTGAACGTATGAGTGAATGAATAAAAACTAATAGAGGATCTAGTTTTGCTCAGTGGAACACAGCAGTTCAGTAGAACCCAAGCCATCTTCTGCTGATTACAGTCTATGGGTACATGCTCCATAAAGAAAACTGGCTGCATGGAGTTGGCAGATTATATAATTATAGAAACTCTTACCTAAAATATTGAAGATGAGACTGTCTGAATAACAGGATGCCAGCAAATTAAATATAGAATAAATAAGTAAGGGATAAAACCCAAGACTATCAGAACAAATGCCAGCTTAGAATTTCAGATAAAATATATGTCTTTCTACCATCGCCATCATCACTCTGATATATATCAGAGTATATCACACTGGGAGCAGTTAAAGACCAGAGACGAAATAAAGTGTAATTCACCATTTATATCCAAGGGACTTTTAAAGTTGAATATAGGTATAGTTATGGGTATATAAATATGGATATGTATGTGTGCAACTCTATACAATTGGAAATACCTGTAATATATAAAGTTGGGAAAGACAGGAGACAATATCCAACATATCAACAGTTGATAAGTTCAAATATTAGCCCCATGTCAAAGAAAAGGACTATCCTCCATTTTGAGGTGAAATAAAACACAATAAACCAAGTTGCCATCAAAAGTTCTTTCAATGTTTCCACTTCTTTTCATCCACTTTTAATTAACTATTAGAGTTAACTAACTGCTTTCCCTTAGGTGCCCATGTTTATGTCCGATGCAGGATACAGCATGCTTGGGGCTGGTGCACGGGGATGACCCAGAGAGATATTATGGGGAGGGAGGTGGGAGGGGGGTTCATGTTTGGGAATGCATGTACACCTGTGGTGGATTCATGTCAATGTATGGCAAAAACCAATACAGTATTGTAAAGTAAAATAAAGTAAAAATAAAAATTTTAAAAAAATAAAAAATAAACTTCAAAACTTTTACATCAAAAATAAATAAATAAATAAAAAGGTTTGTTATCCTATTATTTTTTGTTTTAATTAATTATTGTTACTTTGTTTTTATGTTTTCAATTTAAAGTTTAGTTTAAGAATGTCTCTTGATTTGAATGATTTTTGTGGCCCATCTGGGAAACCAATTTCTGAATGGTGCTGAAGAGAGATGACTGTTTTAAGAGTGAAGAAATGAGCTGGAAAGTACTAAATTAACGTGAAAATAGCAAAAAATAATAATAATGATTTTCTGATTTGGAGGTTATGACATTAATAAAATCTTTCTTTATAAGACTGGCTAATAATCTAATGATTTAACAATGAAAGTATGTTTCTATATAGCTTCTTTTTAAAGTATTTCTTCTTTTACTAGTTAATTCATTTCACATGTTTTCATCTTATTACAAAAAGATTAAATGTGATGTTGATTATTATTTTATTAACAAAAGCTAAGTGGCCTTAAGTCAATTACTTAACTTTCCTGGACTCCAGTCTTATCGGTCTTAAATGAGAGAAATGATAGTGTCTACTTCATCGAACTGCTGAGATAGTCCAAGTTCATATTATATAAATGTACAAGGAGGCACTGAAGAAATGGTGAGGGTTTGATTATTTAAATTTAACAGGAACACACACATGCACACACAACCAGAGACCAGGCTTGGCAAGCCAAGAGGCCAACCCTGCGGGATCATTACCCCGGAAGCTCGTCATGTTGCAGAATTGAATGCGCCTGCGGAGGGCCTCCAGCGTGTTCCTTGTGACTTTCAGAAGAGCATCTGTGTTTTGGTGATTGAAGTGAGAGAGCAACTCTCGGGCTCCTTCCTCTAACACCTCCATCTCTTTCTTCTTTCTTGAGACTGTCATCAAAGGCAAGAGGCCTGCCCCGGCATTAAGGGAAGAAGTCAAGGTATCAGAATTTTCTTCTTCTCTTTTTGCTGTTACAAAATGAGAGAAATTGAAAGAGATGGGGGCAGGGGGCCACCTACTGCAGTTAAGTAAGAAAATTAAGATAAATTGGTGCAGTCGTAAAGAACCTGCCTGCCAACGCAGGAAACACAAAACACATAATTGATTGATCCCTGGGTCAGGAAGATGCCCTGGAGGAGGAAACGGTAACCCACTCCAGTATTCATGCCTGGAGAATTCTATGGACAGAAGAGCCCGGTGGGCTACAGTCCATGAGGTCACAACGAGTCGGATAGGACTGAGCCCGCACATACGTGCAAGTTTAATAACACTCAAATGTCATACTTCTTATGAAATGAGGCCATCAAAGGATAGGAAGAGGACATTGGGGGAACAAGGTAGACTGATGGAACCTCTCATCCTTGACGTGTGGGAATAGGAGGAAAGGTAGGAAATATGCAAAAATAAGACAGGGCCTGGGGTCATAGGTGCTGGCTCTCTGGGGTCTCTCTTTCACCAACAACCACAAACCCTTGGGGAGCAGCGTCCCTTCCCTGCCTCTTGCTGTCTTCATCTGTTCCACAAACCACTTGCTCTGTCTGGTGTAGACATACTCCAGTGGGAATTCCAACCCATAATCCATCCTACTTTACTGATAAAGTGAAAAAACACACACTTTCACCTAAATGCAAAGAGAGCTAACAAGGACCAGTGTGAAGTACACGTTTGTAGAGCTGAACAAAAAGTAATGGAAATTAATGACACGCTATCATTCAAGTGTTCCCCGAATCCTAATTTCAGATTTATTAATGTCCTTATAAAACTGGGAGGGTCTTACTAGAGTGTGAAATTCACTGCAAAGTTGAAAATTAAATTTTGGTTTTCAGGCTGTCCTAGAAAAACAAGACCCTTCCATTACCCCCCCTCTCTTACCTGAACTTTCATTTTTCCAATCATCACTATTCACATTGAATACTTTCTCTTTTTCTTCCTTAGATGGAACTTCCACATCCAGCAACATATTTATTAGCTCATTGACTGCTTCCTCCACTAAAGAGCTTTTAAAGTGTAGTATCTGAGCACCATTTACACAAAGGTCCTATCAAAAAAATAGCATCATGTCATATTTGTTTATCTAGCTATTGATGGCACATCAGTAATGGTAGCAACATGACAGGTCCAGCCTCCAGATGAGATTTTGGCCTCCAACAATGTTTGGCCATACCTCTCACACTAACCCAGGCCAGGCATCCTGTAAAGGACTGTATTAAAGATGAGAGAACCAACTGGTGAGTAGATGGGCCACAATTACTCTAACTTCTCCAGCAGTGGAGGAAATAAGTCCAAAAGCCATGAAGAGCCTCTCTTCCCAAGAAGCTTTTCTATTTCATATAAATCTGCTCTAGTCAGGCTCCCTTCCCTCTTCACCTTTGCCAACAATCCATCATCAACCCCTAAATAACTTTAAATATCCCCCTCCCCTCCAACTAGATTATACATTTCTCAAGAGTGTAATAAATACAAAGGAATATACTGGGGCACTTTAATCAAGACAAATAGACAGACAAGGAGATGATATAGTCAGTGATTTACCACCTAGTTGACAAAACAAGCCCATGAAGCAACAGACTGTGGGTGGGTCATGGTCTCTAGCTTCAACCCACCATGGTTCACCCTGAGATGCTCTAATGTCCTCGTGGACCCTCCACTCCATCAGCCTCAGGGTTCATTTACCTCCTCATCAGCCATGACATTCACCCTTAAACCCTCTGACTCTGCACACCCTCCCCTAAGGATGAAGTCTCACATCAAGCATTCTTTTGCCAACAGCCTTTACTCCATCAACCCCTCAGCCTTCCAGAGCCCTACGCAGTAGAAGTCCAACCCAAATGATCAGATAATCTACGATCTCTGCTTGCACACACAGGTCATGGCAAGGCAGGTGCTTGGCACTGGGAATTCATGGCCCCCAAACTCAGTCCAGCTCCTAATGCTACCCAGGAATCATTCTATGTCACTCCAGTCACATTCCCTACCAGGCCCCAGAACAACTGTGTTCTCAAATCCTTGTCCCTCAAATCCTTGCACCATCCTCCCCGTGACCTAGCCCTGACCCCATGCCCTCATCCAGAAGACTAACCAGCATCCATCATCAACTCTCTTTCCTCCTTTTTCAGGAATACAATGTTTATCCTTCTAGTTAAGAATACAAGGGATTTTCCTGGTGGTTGAGTGGTCAAGAATCTACCTGCCAATGCAGGGGACACAGGTTCGATCCCTGGTCCAGGAAGATCCCACTTGCCACAGGGCAACTAAGCCCACGTGCCACTCTACTGAAGCCTGGGCGCCTAGAGCCCATGTGAGGCAACAAGGAAAGCCAGCGCAATGAGAAGTCCATGCACCACATGAAGACCCAGGGCAGTCAAAAATAAATAATAAGTAAATTAAATAAAATTTTAAAAAATAACACAAGTAGCTGCTTTAAAAAAAAAAAAATCCCACAATCTAACCACACTCGCCTGCTTCCCCAGGACTACACTTACCAACCATTCCCTTTCTCCTTCTCTTCTTGATCTCCTCCACCCCAGCATATGAACATAATCAGCGAAGTTCAACTCAGTGCCTTTCTCCCACAAGAATAAGCCTCAGGACCTTTGCACTTCCCATTCCCACTGCCTGGAATGCTTTTTCCCAGAGACAGTCACATGGCTTTCTCCCTCACTTCCTGTGTTCAGATGTAATTACAGATGTTGTCCCTGACCATCGGCATAAATTCACTACTCCCTTTCAGGTGCTCCTTTTCTCCACTATCCTCTTAATTTTTCTCCACTGAACTTGGCATGCTGTTTGCTCCCTGGCTTTTCTTGTTTACTTGCTTTTCTACATCTTCCACTTGAAAGCGAGCATTGCAATGGCAGAGATTTCACTTGCTTTGTTCACTGTCTTATTCCCAAGCAGTGCTTCACACAGAAACTCCATAAAAAAATTATTGAAGGAAAAAATGAATTATAAAATGTAAATGAATTCAAGAGAAAGCATTCTTTTATATTGGTAATCATTCACTTTGGTAATCAAAATGCAAATTAAAATTAGGCTCTATGATTTTGCTACTTAAGGTAAAATTAATAATTTATAATTACTTGTAATACATTTATTGTTGCATCTTATTATAATAAATGCATTGCTCTACTATACCTTATTCTAACAAAAATTTTATTATAATTTACAGTAATTATAATAAAGCAGTACTTGTTGGAAGACAGGGAAATTGGTACTACTACATTGCTGATGGCATTTTAAGTTGATATCATCAGTTTGAAAAGCAATTTGGCTACAAATATTAACAGCTATTAAATGAAGACACATTTTTTTTGGAGGAGGAAATACTCCTAACGGGGAAAACAAAGCATGAAACATATAAATATATTCATTGTAGCTCTTGGCAAAACAGCAAAACTAGAAATCATCTAGCTATCCAACAATAACAAAGTAAGTAAATTAGGGTACATCAACTTAATAGTATATTCTGAAGGCATCCTTAAAATGGTGGCCATGTAGCAACATGAGAAATATTTGCTGAAGAAAAAGTAAGTGGGAGAGAAAAAAAACACACACACCATTACAAATCTGCAGTCTGTACAGTAAGGATCACAAATATAAATAGGCAATATACCAAGTTATCACAATGGCAGTGTAATGGGTAAAAATGCTACTTTTCCCATCTTTTTTAATATTTTAGGATGGAATGGCTACCCACTCCAGTATTCTTGGGACTTCCCTGGTGGCTCAGACAGTAAAGAATCTGCTTGCAATGTAGGAGACCTGGGTTCAATCCCTGGGTTGGGAAGATTCCTTGGAGGAGGGCATGGCAACTCACTCCAGTATTCTTGCCTGGAGAATCCCCATGGACAGAGGAACCTATCAGGCTACAGTCCATGGAGTTGTAAAGAGTCAGACATGACTGAGCATTTAAGCACAGCACAGCAATCTGGGAGTTCCAGGTTTGATCCCTGGGTCAGGAAGATCCCCTGGAGAAGGGAATGGCAACCCACTCCAGTATTCTTGCCTGGAGAATCCCCATGGACAGAGGAACCTAGCAGGCTACAGTCCATGGAGTTGCAAAGAGTCAGACATGACTGAGCAACTAACACTCTCACTTTTAAAATTTGCTTTTAAATTTGTTTTAAAATTTTGCACTTTTAGAAAATAATCCTAAGAACCAGTCAGTCAGTCAGTTCAGTCGCTCAGTCATGTCTGACTCTTTGCAACCCCATGAATCGCAGCAACTCCCGGAGTTCACTCAAACCCATGTCCATTGAGTTGGTGATGCCATCCAACCATCTTATCCTCTGTTGTCCCCTTCTCCTCCTGCCCTCAATCCCTCCCAGCATCCAGGTCTTTTCAAATGAGTCAGCTCTTTGCATCAGGTGGCCAAAGTATTGGACTTTCAGCTTCAACATCAGTCCTTTCAGTGAACATCCAGGACTGATCTCCTTTAGGATGGGCTGGTTGGATCTCCTTGCAGTCCAAAGGACTCAAGAGTCTTCTCCAACACCACAGTTCAAAAGCATCAATTCTTCAATGCTCAGCTTTCTTTATAGTCCAACTCTCACATCCATACATGACCACTGGAAAAATCATAGTCTTGACTAAATGGACCTTTGTTGGCAAAGTAATGTCTCTGCTTTTTAATATGCTGTCTGGGTTGGTCATAACTTTCCTTCCGAGGAGTAAGTGTCCTTTAATTTCATGGCTGCAATCACTATCCGTAGTGATTTTGGAGCCCAGAAAAATAAAGTCAGCCACTGTGTCCACTATTTCCCCATCTATCTGCCATGAAGTGATGGGACTAGATGCCATGATCTTAGTTTTCTGAATGTTGATCTTTAAGCCAACTTTTTCACTCTTCTCTTTCACTTTCATCAAGAGTTTTTTTAGTTCTTCTTCACTTTCTACCATTAGGGTGGTGTCATCTGCATATCTGAAGTGATATTTCTCCCAGCAATCTTGATTCCAGCTTGTGCTTCCTCCAGCCCAGCATTTCTCATGATGTACTCTGCATAGAAGTTAAATAAGCAGGGTGACAATATACAGCCTTGACATACTCTTTTTCCCATTTGGAAACAGTCTGTTGTTCCATGTCCAGTTCTAACTGTTGCTTCCTGACCTGCATATAGGTTTCTCAAGAGGCAGGTCAGGTGGTCTGGTATTCCCATCTCTGTCAGAATTTTCCACAGTTTATTGTGATCCACACAGTCAAAGGCTTTGGCATAGTCAAGAAAGCATAAATAGATGTTTTGGGGGGAATTATCTTGCTTTTTCAATGATCCAGTAGATGTTGGCAATTAGATCTTTGGTTCCTCTGCCTTTTCTAAAACCAGCTTGAACATCTGGAAGTTCACGGTTCACGTCTTGCTGAAGCCTGGCTTGGAGAATTTTGAGCATTACGTTACTAGCATGTGAGATGAGTGCAATTGTGTGGTGGGGAATTATTAAAAACCATGGAGCCCAGTAATTTCTCAGAGTGGGAGTACAGCAAATGAGCAAGAGGGAAGAGGTACAGTTTGGGGTCTACACACAGTGAGTCTAAGAGAAGGATGATAGAGAAATTCTAAAATGTGAACATTTAATTTTGACTGTATATGAATTTAATATACACTGAAGATGACTATATATGCAGGAAAAGGCTAACATGGCAGGCCTGAGATCATTCTCCTGCTAATGAGGTGGCTCTCTGGCTGGTGTCTAGGAGCCTGGATTTTAGGAAGCTTCCTACAGGCTATAAAGAGTGCCTCTCTGTGCTCAGACTATCTGGGCAAACAGTGTGGTTTATCTTGCCAACCAGCTTTCCATCTGGGTGTCTGGAATTTCGGTGCATGCTAGGCAGAGAGCACCTGTGTGATGAAAAGGGAAAGTGAAAGTAGCTCAGTCATGTCCAACTCTTTGCAAACCCATGGACTATACAGTCCATGGAATTCTCCAGGCCACTATACTGGAGTGGGTAGCCATTCCTTTCTCCAGGGTATCTTCCCAACCCAGGGACTGAACCCACGTCTCCTGCACTGCGGGAAGATACTTTACCACTGAGCCATCTGAGAAGCCTGTGTATCCTTATTATATCACTATAATAAGTCTTAGCCTCTATTGCTACTAGAGTGAGTTCCATGAGTTCTTCCAGTGGGGATGGTCTTCTGGACTCCTGACATACCATATTAAAGTCACCACTGATGAGTTTTTATAATCAGGATGCCCACTGGAAATGTTGTAAATGATGCTAACGTGACTTTCCCAAGGGAGCACTTCATGGAACCCTGTTTCCAGGATCCTAATCGTGGCACAGGGAAGAAAGTGTCCCCTTTGCAAATGTTTGAGAAATAATGGATTAAAGAGAGTTAACTAGACCCTTTCCCAGGAGACCATCTGAAGGTCTTTATTCTAAAACATTAATGTGAACAGAACCTGGAGGGAAAAGGAGAGCACAGTGTTGACCCCAGGCCAACTGAACACAGACCTAGTCTTTTCCAGGTTCCCCAGCAATGTACCACAGAATACCACTTTGGGAAACGCTGCTCTATAGAAATGTCTAAAGAAGAAATTCTATCCAGAAGCTGTTTCGAGCAACTATTTTATTAATGAACCCTAGCTAGAAGCTAGAACTAGAACTAGAAGCTCTTCAACAAAATAGCTCTAAGGTGGCTCAGAGAGTAAATAATCTCCCTGCAATGTGGGAGACTTGGGTTGGATCCCTGAGTTGGGAAGATCCCCTGGAGAAGGAAATGGCAAGCCACTCCTATATTCTTGCCTGGAGAATCCCATGGACAGAGGAGCCTGGCTGACTACGGTACATGGGGTCACAAAGAATAGGACGCGACTGAGTGGCTAACCCTTCAAAAACTGTGGGAAAATGAGAAATGTATTCCGTGGCAATTTCTCTCTTACTGATCTGAAAAGAAATGATTTGTTCTTCATGTCTACCTGACCCCTCGGGTACATTCCTCTTCATTTTCAAATTATTGTCGGAAGGCTCCTCGTTTAAAGAACATCCATCACAGACCAGTCATGGGAAGAGAAAAAAAAAAAAATGCAATTGATGCTTCCCAAAATGCCCTTTATAGAAAAATGAATAACAAAATAAAGTTTAAATAAAAGCATCAATCTTCTAATAACCTTTGTCATCTGGAGAAACTCTTCACAGGTAAGCGGCTCTTCCCCAGGGAGCTGACAAAGAGGAGTACTGCTCATTTCTTCCAGGATGGCATCAATGCGGAACTCGACCAAATCATTGACCCTGTCGAGCAGCAACTCCAGGTTCCCTTTGGAGAAAAATAAGAGTGGATAAAAGAAATTAAGCATTTTGTTGTTGTTTTTTAAAAAAAAGAAATGTGATTATATCTCAGTAGTAAATTCAGGATTAAAAATTGCTCCACAGAGCTGTTGCAGGAGACATGAGACCCAGGTTCAATCCCCGGGTCGGGAAGATCCACTGGAGGAGAGCATGGCAACCCACTCCAGTATTCTTGCCTGAAGAATCCCATGGACAGAGAAGTCTGGTGGGCTATGGTCCATGGAGTCGCAAAGATTCTATGAAGTGACTTAGAATGCATGTGTAGAGCTATTTCACACTTGGTTCTCACAGTGTTCTTTCTTTAACCAGCTTCCCAGCTTTCTCAGCCTGCCTAACTCTGACTCAACTTGCAGATTCAGCTGGAATGCATCTACCCCAGGAGGCTTTCTGTGAATCTGCACATATTCACGTGGCCCCCTTCTCCTATGCTGGCGTTGACCCCTGAGCACCCCTCCATCTCAAAGGACCTTCTCCACGCCTATACTGCTATGGCTGTCTGATCACGCATTTTATGTTATTCAGCCTTCAAACTGTAATGAGCCTCATTCATACCCAAAGATCCCTTCACAGGTTGTCTTCAAATCTAGTCCCCAAAGCTACAAAGCAAAGCAAAGAGGGTAGGAGGGTTCAACCATAAGCCCCTCACTTCTCTGCTCCACCTAACCCAGTACCTATCAAATATTCTTGAGTATATTGCACCTAGTAAACAGGTGGACCCTTCTGCATTCTAAGGTATTTGGAAGGTACGGTGGAAACCTACTAATAAGACAAGCTCTTGAAAATCTGGGCTATAAATAGACGAGGTGTTACTGCAGCAGCTACAGAGAGAAAAAGGGAGGGAGGGAGACTGGAGGGAGAACATAAGGAGCTATCAGAATGGGTATGTAGAAGGGAGGCTCAGAAAAGGGTGATCCAGAAAAGAGGTGATGGGGGCAAAGGGTGGATAAGGGGTTATGGAGGTAAATAAATGGAAAGGGATTGACTGTATAAAACTATAGCAATTATGAATACATATGCATATAGGTATCTAGCACAAACCCAACTCAAAGTAACACAAAAGCATAAGAAAGAGCCTAATTTTTCAAGCCCTCTGCAGTCAGTCGGGGGGAAAGACAGAACCATTAGAAGCAACGGAAATGCAGAGCCTTTTGTCTCAGTGGAAAATAACAGGAGGTCACAAGAGGAAGTGGTCTTGTGGTAGAAGAGTCCAAGTGGGCTTCTTGGGAATGGGACATATTCTGGGCTATCGAACACACGGAGAACTGAGCCGTGAAGGGGTGAGGACACCGCATGGAAGAGGAGAATGACCGTTTCCAGTCTTTCTAGAACAATGCCTCCATCAAGCATTAACATGCTTTCCTAGAAGGCAGCCAAGGAACTCTGGGAAATGCAACTTATAGAAGCCCACTTTTGGAGACCCACTAAATACTGGCACATCAAGGGCTCTGAAAAGTCCTCCAGAAGAGAAACCTGCTTGACTTTGTTTAACGTGGATTTCCCAGAATTCTCTGAGCCTAGGCTCCTTCTTTGCAACATACTTGTATACATTCTGGGAAATTGTAATTTATGGAATACACCACCTTAAATATATTTTAAAGTGTAGTATATCCCTGTTTAGGAACAAAAATATTTGCTTAAACTTTTCTCATATATCCTGCTGTTCAGCAGTCTGCTCTGTCCAAATCACATCTTTTAAATCAGCATCTCAAAATACACTAACCTGTTAGTATAAAGAGCTGAATGACTCTAAAGTTCCTTTAAAGTCTAATGCCCAACAATAAGCATAATTTTAAAATGTAATTAATCTCTGGGGATAAAACTAAATAGCAAATATATACGGTTTCCGGGGCTTCCCTGGTAGCTCAGCTGGTAAAGAATCTGTCTGCAATGCAGGAGACCTGGGCTCAATTCCTGGGTTGGGAAGATCGCCTGAAGGAGGGCATAGCAACCCACCCCAGTATTCTTGCCTGGAAAATCCCCACGGACAGAGGAGTCTGGTGGGTTACAGTCCATGGGGTTGCAAAGAGTTGGACACAACTGAGCAACTAAGCACAACACACACACATATGGTTTCCAGGAAATTAATGATTTCATATATTTGGTAAAATTCCTTGAGTTCAGTAGCTCAGTCATATCTGAATCTTTGTGACCCTGGGTACTGCAGCATGCCAGACCTCCCTGTCCATTGCCAACTCCCGGAGTTTACTCAAACTCATGTCTATTGAGTCAGTGATGCCATCCAACCATCTCATCCTCTGTCTCATCTCATCCTCATCTCATCCCTTCTCCTCCTGCCTTCAATCTTTCCCAGCATCAGGGTCTTTCCCAATGAGTCAGTTCTTCACATCAGGTAGCCAGAGTATTGGAGTTTCAGCTTCAGTATCAGTCCTTCCAATGAATATTCAGGACTGATTTCTTTTAGAATGGACTGGTTGGATATCCGTGCAGTCCAAGGGATCCTCAAGAGTCTTCAAATTCCTTAGGGAACAACTTAAGAACACACTCTCATATATCCTAATATCTATAAGAAATTAAACAGTAGAACTCAAAAACTCAGTCTTCAAAATTGAAAAATAATAATCATTTAAACAGACTTACTGATCTTTGCAAAAGCATTTTTCAAGTACATCTCAATGTTCAGTGATGTCCAGGTCAGTGCAGCCAGGCCAGGCTGGAGAGCTTCATCCACTTTCGCCAAATGAGGGACCATCAGTTGCTCTATAATGGGAGGCATTTTTGACTTCACCCTCTGATATTCAGCCAGCATCATCTATAGTGAAACAGGGGTGAAATTATCAAATAATATCTCACTTTGAATATCTATTAAGAGCTCATTTTTATCCAAAACAGTTACTTTTATTTAGAGTCCAGCTATAGGGCTCCAAAAAGCAGCCAAAACCAAACCAGAGTAGAAAAGAGATGAAATTTCTCCATGGATACAAATGCCTCATCCAATAAAGAACACCTAAGGATGTGAGAGTTGGACTGTGAAGAAGGCTGAGTGCCGAAGAATTGATGCTTTGAACTGTGGTGTTGGAAAAGACTCTTGAGAGTCCCTTGGACTCCAAGGAGATCCAACCAGTCCATTCTGAAGGAGATCAGCCCTGGGATTTCTTTGGAAGGAATGATACTAAAGCTGAAACTCCAGTACTTTGGCCACCTCATGTGAAGAGATGACTCATTGGAAAAGACTGTGATGCTGGGAGGGATTGGGGGCAGGAGGAGAAGAGGATGACAGAGGATGAGATGGCTGGATGGCATCACTGACTCGATGGATGTGAGTCTGAGTGAACTCCGGGAGTTGGTGATGGACAGGGAGGCCTGGCGTGCTGCGATGCATGGGGTCGCAAAGAGTCGGACATGACCGAGCGACTGAGCTGAAATGAACTGAACTGAAGGAAGAGAGGGAAAGAACTGACAAGTAAGAGTTTTTCACCCCTTATCCAGCCCCGTATGCAGACGTAAGAGTTGAACCAGAAAGAAGACTGGGAGCAGAGAAATTGATGCTTTCGAATTGTGGGTCTAGAGAACACTCATGAGAGTCGCTAGAACTGCAAGGAGATCCAATGAGTCAATCCTTCGGGAAATCAATCCTGAACAGTCACTGGAAGGACTGATGCTGAAGCTGAAGCACCAGCCCTTTGGCCACCTGATGCGAAGAGTGAACTCATTGGAAAAGACCCTGATGCTGGGAAATATTAACGCTAGGAAAAGGAGAAGGCGGCAGAGGATGAGATGGTTGGACAGCATCACTGACTCAATGGACGTGAATTTGAGCAGACTCTGGGAGAGAGTGAAAGACAGGGGTGCCTGGTGCGCTGCAGTCCACGGGGTTGCAATGAGCTAGACACGACTGAAGGCATTTAGCATGCATGCACACGATAGTACCTCCAGCCTACCTTTTATGGTTATGTTAATATTAGTAATAACTAATTATAAGAAAACAACTTTAATGCACTTCTTAAATACAATTGTTAAGCTCGTCTTTATAATATACATGTGAGTGTTACATTGTCATTACATCAGTGTTTCCCAAAATGCTTATGCTGAAACATCAGCCACAAGAGATTCTGTAAGAAAAATGGTCCCTGGAAGGGTAAGTTTGGAAAACACTGTACACAATACCTCTTCTCTCTGACAGTCACAATTAATATTAATGATTCTGAGAAAACTATACGAAGGAAGTAAAAAGCCCAACAGTCATTGTGAATTTTTTTAAATTCAACATTTCCCAATGGACAACGTTATCCTTTCTTCATTTAATACTTTTCCACAATTTCTGTAATATCTTTTCAATTTCCATGAAAGATCTAAATTTGATGATTCTATTAGCAGCTACTTAACACATTTTCTGAACCATTTATCTACTGCTTACCTTTCTTTTGGAGTTCATCACTTATTCTCTCTGCAAGGCAGGTCTTAAATCAGCCTCCAGTAGCCCTTCCACTTCCCACCTTAATCTTTTAACCCCAGGAGGTATTATTCATCCATTTTAAAAATGAAAAACTAAAGCTTAGAAGGATAAAGCAATTTGCCCAAAGATAGTGCTTCAAATCCCGACTGGCTTCAGAATCTGTATTCCTAACAATTAGCCTATGATGATTCATCTCTTTCCAGTCTGAACTGCCTTCCAAGGAATAGGTAAAGGAATAGCTACTTCAGCTTCTCAGGCTTCTGTAGAAGCCTACGAACTATTAAGTATTCAGCACAGTAACTCAGCAACACCTGAGATGGTCTCCAAACATTCTAATTGATCTATTTTTACCAACTACTCAGGTTTAGTGGGAACTTTTAACTCTTTCAAACTCAAGACGCAGTAAAAATTACCCATCAGATGATAATTCACTTGGAATTGTCCTTTACAGCTGTGGTGGTTCTAAAACATTATTTGAAAGATAAATAAATAAACTTTTTAATCAAATAAAACATTCTTTGACCCTCCTCCATTCATAGGGTAGGGTCTATGTTCCCTCTCCTTTGCTCTGTGTGGGCTTATGGAGCCCAACAGAGGACAGCAGAGGTGATGCTACGAGACACATGTCAAAGTGCTCGTCGCTCAGTCGTGTCTGACTCTTTGCGACCCCATGGTCTGTGGCCTGCCAGGCTCCTCTGTCCATGGGGACTCTCCGGGCAAGAACTCTGGAGTGGGTTGCCATTTCCTTCTCCAGAGGATCTTCCTGACCCAGGGATCAAACCTGGTTCTCCTGCATTGCAGGCAGATTCTTTACCATCTGAGCCACCAGAAAACCCCATATATATATACATATATACATATACTCTTTTTTCAGGTTCTTTCCCATTATAGGTTATTATAAGATATTGAGTATACTTCCTGTGCTATCCAGTATGTCATTGTTGCTTATTTTATATATAGCAAAAATAACTATTTCTTTATAAATATGAAGATTGACTTAGCTATTCTCTAACACCCAAGAGAAACATAAAAGGGAATTCCAATATGTTGACGAGTATTTGATGAGCTTACATCTGAGGAATGTCTGCATGTTGCTAATATTAACTTTTTAACATAACATGAAAGAGTGGGAAAACACTAGAGTATAAGCTTGGGTTCTGGTCCTACTTCGGCCACCTGCCAGCTATGAGACCTTGGCTAAGTCATTTAAGTTCTCTAAGGCACAGTATTGTCACCTCTAAAATAATATAATGGTACTCTGTACCAATTACCTAACATGGCTGTGGAAAATATTGAATAGAATAATGAATATGAAAATGATTTAAATGTAAAGCATTATGCAAATATGCGGCCTTATTGGACTTGTCCTATGATACTAGCCACTATGAAGTTGTAACAATGGTTTCCATGTTATCAAATATAATGGCAGCATAGCTGACTTCATTTGAGCATCTTCTGGGCAGTATTTGTCACCGGTGACCAGTCCCTCCATCATGAAATTTTTCTTACCCTTGGCTTTCTATTTTTTTTTAATTATTTTATTTATTTTAACTGGAGGCTAATTACTTTAGAATATTGTAGTGGTTTTGCCATACATTGACATGAATCAGCCATGGGTGTACATGTGTCCCCCATCCTGAACCCCCCTCCCACCTCCCTCCCCATCCCATACCCCCTAGCTTTCTTGAAAGTTAGCTTCCACCTGCCTCAAAGGCCAATCCTTAATTTCACTAGCATATTTGTCCTCTTCTAGCAGACCTGTTAATATTGGAACAACTCAGAGTTTAATGAAGACCCTTTACTCTTCTTTATATTCTCCCCGTTGGAAATCTCATGCAGGACAATGACTTTAAATAGCAACTCTATTCTGATAGGGCTTCCCAGATGACACAGTGGTAAAGAATCTGCCTGCCAACGTAGGAGACACCAGAGACATGGGTTTGATCTCTGAGTCAGGAAGATCCCCTGGAGTAGGAAACGGCAGCCCACTCCAGTATTCCTGCCTGGAAAATTCCATGGACGGGGAAACCTGGGATGCTACAGTCAATGGGTTGCAAAGAGTCAGACATGCCTAAGAACACACATATATACTCTGAACTTCCCTGGTGGCTCAGATGATAAAGCCGTCTGCCTCCAATGTGGAAGACCTGGGTTCAATCCCTGGGTCGGAAAGATCTCCTAGAAAAGGAAATGGCAACCCAGTCCAGTACTCTTGCCTGGAAAATCCCATGGACGGAGGAACCTGGTAGGCTACAGTCCATGGGGTCACAAAGAGTTGGCCACAACTGAGCGCCTTCAGTTCACGTGTGACTTCACTTCACATATATACGCTGATAACCTCGAAAATATGTCTTCTACTTTGACTTCTCAACTCCAGACATACATAATCTGCATGGACAACATCTCCACTTCAATCTCTAAAAATCATCTTCTACTTGAGACGGGAGTTACTGATTCCCTTTGGCCCCCCAAAACAAACTAGTTCCAGTCTTTACCAACTCCATGAGTGGAATTTTCATTCGGAGCCACAGCAGGTTATTGAAGATGTGGGCAGAACACAAGCAACACAGCAAAGGAGTCGGACACAGCTCAGTGACTGAACGATAACGATAGTATATGTGAGCCCCACTTTGAGGAAGTCCATTGAGCTGCTCATACTAAAAACAAAGGTATCACCCTTGAGTTCTCTCATAACATGCCTGTTGACATCATTCTCTAATCCACTGATCTACTATTCAACTGCATCTTAGTTCAGCCACCATCTTCTCCATCCAAAATTGGTACAACAGCCTGCAAACTGGCTTCACATTGACCCTTTGTTATTGTTTAGTCACTAAGTCACATCTGACTCTTTTTTGATCCCAAGGACAATAGCCTGCCAGGCTCCTCTGTCCATGGGATTTCCTAGGCAAGAATACTGGGGTGAGGTGCCATTCCCTTCTCCAGGGGATCTTCCCAACCCAAGGAAGTCTCCTGCCTTGGAAGGCAAATTCTTTACCACTGAGCCACCTAGGAAGCCCCCACAGTGACCCTCCTGTCCCTTAAAAATCACCTAGCAGCAAGAATGTTTTTATAGTAAAGGACACCACACTTTACTCTCCTGCTCAGATTCCTCTAATGGCTTCCTGGTGCACCCAAACATGTACCCTTAGTTTATAAGCTCTATAAGGACCTGGCCTTTGCCAACTCTACTTTCTGGCCTCAATCACTCCATTACAGTCATCCCAGGTACTTTCTGTTCCTCAACAGTGACACACCACTAGATTTTTTTTTTTTTAATGCACACTGGGGTTGCATTAAATGCATTTTGTAAAAAAAAAAAAATGCATTTTGTAATGAATCCAAGATGGGAAAAAAATAAAAGTTCCATACCTTCATGTTACTGAAGTTCTTCTTGTATGTGTCTCGTTTCTGGAAAAGAGCAGCTGCAAACGGCGAAACTTGTAGACCCATCTGTGACATGCACTCTGTTTCTCTAAATAAGGTTAATATCTGAGGATCAAAGTTTACGAACAGTTCCCCTGTGCCAGGAGCCTTCACCAATAAAGAAGCCTCAAGTCCTACGTGAATTTCTTCAGTCTGTGAGGAAAGAGCAACATTACTATTATTAGAGAGTTCAGTGCATATACAGGGTATCTAACTCGGCCATTTCTGGGAATAAAGATCATTGCGTGTCCTTCCATGGGTTTGAGCTTCGCAAACTAAGGATGATGGGTCTCTTACTCTTTTCCTAACTTCACTTTCAGGGGGGAAAAAAAGCCTTAAAACTCTTGGTGGTGATGTACAGTCAGTTCAACAAAATGCTTTCGTCATGAATCTCTTATATTTGGTAAGTGGATACTGCAATAGAGATGACTTCTCAAAAGTCGCTTTGCTCCCTGATAGCTTCATGCCAACTCAGTTATTTTTCCTAATAAAAGTTTCAAGAAACCTACATAACTCAGTTTTCATTTATCTAGAAAAGCAATGAAAAACATTACAGAGACATCTCTGTTATTGATCCAGACACCAAAAGTTGAACTAGGAAAGTGAGATACCATTTTAGAGGCCTTGTTAGGCTGAATTTTATCCTCCAAAATACTTCCTGCCAATCTACCAAGAAATACAAGTGTTGGTAAGGTATGAAATATAATTGGATTAACCTAGTATACAGGAGGAGAAGGAGACGACAGAGGATGAGATGGCTGGATGGCATCAGTGACTCGATGGACGTGAGTCTGAGTGAACTCCGGGAGATGGTGATGGACAGGGAGGCCTGGCGTGCTGCGATTCATGGGGTCACAAAGAGTCGGACACGACTGAGTGACTGAACTGAACTGAACTGACTGAGTATGACCAAATAAAAATTAAAACTTTGCTTAACAGGCATGCTGGTGTTTATGGACACTTCATGGAGAAAAAAGGAGCTTAATGAACCAGGTAAAGAAAGCAATAAACAAGATCTTCTTCCTTAGGAGTTTATAAATTAAATGAAAATAAGTTTCTGTTACCTGGCTTTATGATCTTTTTTCCAAAATTAAAAATTATTTTCCTTCATATTATACTCTTTGATTACTTGCAGTCAACCAACCCTGTCTTATAAAATAGACACAAAGTCAACTTTCTACAGGAGTAAAACTGCCCAGGGTAGTACAGGATTCCCCATGGATCTGACAGTGGCAGCATCACCGTAGAGCGTTAAGTCAGACTCACTTGTTGAAGCCACGCCCTGTGGTAGAGAACCTCAAACTCCAGGAGGACCTTGGCCACCCTGTTGTAACTGCGAATCACTGGCTTCGCTTCCGCAGTCCGGAGCACGGATGGGTGCTTCTGGAAAAGCTGCATCGGTTGCTGAATCCTGTGGAAGAGCTGCCGGGCCCACAGAATCTTCCCAGCAATGGGAGGCTGGTCTCGAGCCAAAGGTGGGTCGTTTTTCTGCTTTGTATACAGCTTCGAGATCATATCAATGTCAGCCCCGTAGTTTTCAAGGATACGCTGGTATTTGTCATCAATACCAAGATTAGGTATGTTCAATCTGTTATTTTTTTTTTTAAGTGAAAGGCTTGAATTAACGGGATGATGTTGAGAACTTCTGTCTATTAAGACTTATTTTAAAACATATGCTGACATATTTATTATCTTTTTAACTGCATGGCAGGAGACTTGGTATCTTGTCTTTTCATTATTGTTTAGATCTAAATATATTTAAATTTCTAGGAGTTTTTTAATTCAAAAGAGGAGACCTAAAAGTTCTAAGCATACATTTTTGAGGTCTAATTTAATTGCACTGTGGTTAAAAAACTTGGTCCATATGATAATGGTATTTGAAATTTTTAACTCATTTTTTATGGTCTATTCCATAGTTATTCTTCATAAATATTGTTGTATGGAACCTATATATGTCCTGTAAGTGAAACTTGAAAATTGCATTTTTATACTTTTACTAACTTTTTGTCCTATCAATACATAAAAGAACTACCTTGAACAGCCAAAATACATATATATATATATATATATATATATATATATATATAATGCTGATGGAAGAGAATGAAGTATTTACTTGGCATGATAAAAAAGCGAAATGGGACTTCCTTGGCAGTCCAATGGTTAAAACTTCCCCTTCCAACACAGCGGGTGTCGGTTCGATCCCTGCTTGGGGAGCTAAGATCTCACACGCCCTGTGGCCCAAAACCAAAACATAAAACAGAGGCAACAAATTTAAGGTTTGTTAGATGTTCAGTCGTGTGATCCCACGGACTGTGGCCCACCAGGCTCCTCTGTCCATGGGATTCTCCAGGCAAGAATACTGGAGTGGGTTGCCATTTCCTTCTCCAGAGCATCTCCCCGACCCAGGGAGCGAACCCTGCTCTCCCCCATTACAGGCAGATTGTTTACCGTCTGAGCCATAAGGGAAGTCCAAATTCAATAAAGACCTTAAAACAAAATTATAAAAAAAAATCAAAAGGGAATCAGTCCATCAATCATATGGCAATAGAGTGGCTGTGAAGTTTTTTTGTTTTGTTTTGTTTTTTCTTTTTTATGTCTTGTGGGATCTTAGTTCCCCAGCCAGAAAGTGAACCTGGGCCCTTGGCAGTGAGAATGCAGAGTCCTAACCACTGAACCGCCAGGGAATTCCCTGAAGTGTTTCAGTTTTTTGTTTTTTTTTTTAATAGTATCAATCCTTAAAACCTAGTCAAAACTATTGGTAAGAGTTTCTTCAAATTACTTAAATATTAACTGCTATTATGATAGGCACTTCAAAACTGAGAGGAAATAAACCCATAATCCTCTGAAGAACTTAAATCTGTGGTCTTGTTATTCAGATTGTCAAGAGAGGATTTTCTTCCTATTAGAATATGAAATAATAACAATAATAATGTAAGCTAAACTATGTTCATATTATCCCAATTTGGAAAACAGAACTTAGAAGTCTTTCAAATTTTTACCTTTCAAATCTCTTTAACATACTTAGAGCTTGATTTGTGTTTTGAATTTTTTCAAATGTAACATCCATGAACTTCTGCAACTCTTTCTGAAACAGAATGAAGTTTGACAATGAACAAGTTAGCAGTGCAAAGAAATCCTATTTAGCAACAAGGTAAAAGAGTTCCCCATTCTCTACAAACACACACCTTATAGGACAAAATACAGCAGCAAATGTAATGCTCATCTAAGCTTAAAGAAAGATAAATGTCCAGAAGCCAGACAAAGAGGGACTTGAGAGCCAGAGCAGTCAGGGGGTTGGTGCCATGGCAGGACCCAGGGATACTGGACCATATATTTTTACAGCAAACATCGCATCTTAAGACCACGAAAGCTTCCTGAACTAAGAACTGTACAGTTAGCCTACCTAAACAAACGCTCAGAGGTTATCACCATATAAAAGTATCCAAGTGTAAACTATATTCACAATATTCCACTCCCTCCTTTTAATTTATACAAAGATACAGAAAGAGCCACAAGCACATGAAAAGATGCTTAGTATCATTAGGATCACACTAATTAGCATCACAGTAATCATTGTGCTCAGTCGCTAAGTCATGTCCGACTCTTTGTGATGCTGTGGACTGTAGCCCACCAGGTTCCTCTGACCATCTCTCTAACTTGGGACACAGCAAATCTTTACGGGGCTTCCCTGGTGCCTCAGATGGTAAAGAATTCACCTGTCCTCCTTATAAGTGTATATTATCATATGTGAAACAAATCACCAGTCCAGTTTCAATGCATGATACAGGGTGCTCAGGGCTGATGCACTGGGATGACCCAGAAGGATGGGATGGGGAAGGAGGTGGAAGGGGGGGTTCAGGATGGGTATATAAATATGGATATGTATGTGTGCAACTCTATACAATTGGAAATACCTGTAATATATAAAGTTGGGAAAGACAGGAGACAATATCCAACATATCAACAGTTGATACGTTCAAATATTAGCCCCATGTCAAAGAAAAGGACTATCCTCCATTTTGAGGTGAAATAAAACATAATAAACCAAGTTGCCATCAAAAGTTCTTTCAATGTTTCCACTTCTTTTCATCCACTTTTAATTAACTATTAGAGTTAACTAACTGCTTTCCTTAGGTGCCCATGTTCAAAATAAATAAAAAGGTTTGTTATCCTATTATTTTTTGTTTTAATTAATTATTGTTACTTTGTTTTTATGTTTTCAATTTAAAGTTTAGTTTCAGAATGTCTCTAGATTTAAATGAATTAACACCTATAAAGTGCCTAGAACAGACCTGACATACAGAACTGGCAACTTTTATTATAATGCCTTCTACACTGAACCCATCCTTCCAAAAATAACTCAGAGCTCTTTTTCTGTTAAAGTGTACAAGCATATTTCAAGCCAAAAATTCTGGAAAAGAAGGAACAGAACAGCCACTTTCATTTTATCATCAGAAAGCATGGGAAAAAGTCTGCACGTTGATTAAGGTGGGCATCCACTAGTGTGTCTCCCAACCTTACCCTCCCTGGCTCTCCTCATCTGCTAATAAATACACCCAGCCATGCCAGGGGGTCCCATGCCCTCTGCATTTACCATACAACCCCACAGTAATGAGGCACAACACTGGAACTCTGACCAACCCAACCCGTCCATAGACATTGGGAGCTAAGAGTGGGTCCATGGTATGTCCTCAGAAGCTGCTGATGGCAGTAACCTGCTCCTGTGGGCTAATCTGCAGTGAGCAGAGAGAGCAGGGAAAGCAGGAGGAAGGACAGAAGAATGAAAAGAATGGGGCTTTAAGACCAAGATGGGTCAAGGTGCTGAGTCAGCCCTAGTACCACCGTTTCAAGGCCAGCTAGTCTCCTGCCTTTGGGATCCGCTGAACACCGCGGACCATTTGCTCAAGCTATTGTTGGTCATAATCACTGCTATAAAGTAACAAACAAATGGAAACTAATTTCTATATTCTAATAACGCTACGTTTCAACAGAGGATAACAGTTAATTTTCTAAGATCTAAAATGAAACACATGCAGAAATCTGTGATTACAGCTCGTTATCCAAAGCTATATTTATGACCCTTTAATCCATGAGAAAGAACCTTCATTACTCGTCTGAAATCATAAAATGCAGGCCAAGCTCACTATCGGTCACCTCCATGATGAAGATGCCTCTTCCTTCTGAATGGGTAATGATTAGCAGCGTGACACAGAATGGAAAAAGTAAACACCGGACTGTCAACAGGAATTTTATTATACAACCTACATGAAGGTCATTAATCTGCTTGCAAAACTCTTCATAATCCTGCTCAAATTCCATTTTCCGCTGGTCTAAGAAATTATACTCCTTTTTCTTTATGGTAGCAACAATACCCTGAAATAGTAGGAAACAAATAAGACAATATTTCAATGTTCCTGCATTATTTACATAAATATGACCTTTAAATATATGGCCTGTGCAATCATTCCCCAAAAATCAACTTAAGGGGAGCCTTATTCCTTTAATTATTCTCATCACATCATGCATATTATAGGTAGTGTAATGTTGCCTGGTGCATTCAGAGAAACCACTTGGAAGCATTTTCAGGAGACTTTATGTATTTTTGAAGAAAAATTTAAAATAAGTAAAAACCACATCTGAAAAGTAGATGTTCGGTCTACAAATTTCTTACAAATTACATCCGAAATAATAAAAAGGAAGCAAAAAGTAGAATTTGCTAAAATATTTTTCATTAAAAAGTTTGTCTTCTCAGAAAATAGACTTTAACAGAATGCAAACAACTTAGGAAGAGCACAATTATATTATAGTAGCTACGGGTGAAAAGCTACCTTCCAAGCTTCAAATCTCCTAAATAAAGTATCAGACCACAATCTACCATTTAAAGAATCTCTAGAATTAATTGCTTCCTCCTGCCCTGCAAAGCTGCAATCTGTGACTATAAGAGTACAGATTAGGTAACTCATCTTCTAGAAAATACTATTACCTGAAGTTTTGTTTGCTCTGAATAATGAGCTCTAATGCTCTGTGATCATTCTTAACCAGGTACTAAGCCATTCTCAAACTCGGGTGCTCACACTGTTGACAGAGGCATATAATTTTTATGAAGAACTTTGGACCAGTTTCCACAAATGCCTCTTCAAAGCCATTTCCATTTAAACATCAATTCAAATCTCTCAATAGACAAAAGTGCCTAAGTTGCATAAATTCTTGAACCAAGTTTACTACTGTATATATAGTTTATAAATGTATAATCAAGTTTACAATTGTACATACAGTTGTATATACATACAACTGTATGTACATGTATATTCACATAGTAGTACTGTGTGTAGTACTTAGTCATTCAGTCATGTCTGACTCTTTGCGACCCCATGGACTGTAGCCCACCAGGCTCCTCTGTCCATGGGGATTCTGCCATGCCCTCCTCCAGGGGATCATCCCAACCCAGGGATCAAACCTGGGTCTCCCACATTGTAGGTGGATTCTTTACCAGCTGAGCCACCAGGAAAGCCCCAAAGATACAGGCTGCAGGTTGGTGATGGTAGTTTAGTCGCTAAGTCATGTCTGATTCTTGTGACCCCATGGCCTGTAGCCTACCAGGCTCCTCTGCCCATGGATTCTCCAGGCAAGAATACTGGAGTGGGTTGCCATTTCCTTCTCCAATATATGTATACAATTGCATGTGTATATATACATATATAATTGTGTATATAAAATATATGTGTACAATTGCATGTGTGTGTGTGTGTGTGTATATATATATATATATATATATATATATATATATATATATATATATATACACATGGAAACAGCAACCCACTCCAGTATTCTTGCCTGGAGAATTCCTTGGACAGAGGAGCCTGGTGGGCTACAGTTCATAGGATCACAAAGAGCTGGACATGACTAAGCACAGCATTTAATTTTATATATATACACAATTATATATAATACAACTATATATATATAATAATACCCATCATGTTACAGGAAGTGTATAAAAGAAACATGGAAAAGCTATATTCCTACATTTTAAGGTGCTATTTTAAATGATTTGGGGCCCTTAGAAAATTCTACTCTATAACTGGAGGAAAGAATCATGTGATGATTCGGAGGCAGAACTTCCCAGAAGAGAGGCTCTGCAAGGCCAAAGGTGGACTGAGGTGGCCCGTCCTGTGTCCGGAGAACACCAGATAAGGAGATTAGGAGCAGGGGAGGTGGCCAGAGGGGCGGACAGGACCCTGAAGCCGTACAAGGAGCCTCAGTGTCATTTCCACGGCCACCATTTTGAGCTTCTTCCATTGGTTGTAACATACAAAAATCTCACCTTACACTTTCACAAACCATCTACGTTTCATCTCACTACATTCTGATACATCCACTTGAGATTTTGAAAGCAATTTTTCTTCCCAGTATTTTATCAGATTAGAATAGCCTTTATCTGCATTTGGCTGTACAGTTCAATTTCTCCTTCAAAAATAAACTTTGAAATATGCTCCAAAGTTTATTTTTTCATTAAGAATGAAAACTAATTAGATTCCAAACTGAAATACAAATGGATATAGTCCATCTCTGTCGTGCACAACTGTCAGTTTCAAAGAATAGATTATCCAGCTTGCAGATTACATACAGCTCAGCTAAAATATTTCCTGGTAGATAGAAAAGGTTTTTCTTTGTCTCACTGAATCTGATATACTCAGGAAACGAAAAGATTCCTTATATTGACCTAAACTGTTAGAGGAGAAAAATCAATGAGTGACAGTAAATTATATGATCCTTTTCAAACTCAAGGACAAAAAGAAAAATTAAGGTTAGTGTCACTGTCCCCAAACAAGAAAAAAACTGACTATATTCATTCGTTTTTAACATGAATCCACATAAAATGCTTACCTGCAGATATAATCAGATATCACTCAGAATTCAGTGTCAACTAGAGCCTAACACAGTATATGCTTGATTAAATATTTCTTATATGAATAAATGAAATAATAAGTTATATTTAAATATTTTTCTTGTGCTACTAATGAAAATGCTTTTACTAATTAATGATTAATTTTAGACTATTGAAAGTCATTCTTATAATCACACACCTGAAAAGAATATATTAGCACCATTGCACAATTCTCAAATAAATTTAACTGCTTTATTGTTTAAGGGCCATAAGCTTATCTTTTGCATTAGAGACTGATAATTTGAAGCATTCTAAATAGTCATTTGCATAAAAACATTAAAATTTTATTCATGGATAAGTGTAGCAAATCGAGTTTTGAAGTACAGTACCTGGTATTTAGTGATCATGTTTTCCAGCCCTTCAATTTTAGAATCTTGCAGGACTGAGTATGTCTTGAAGGTTGTAAAGATATCCATTATCTTGGCAAGACGTCTGTGGAAAGTTTCAAATTTCCCAAAAATATACATCTCACTGAATTCAAATTGTTTTTCACTTGGATCTTGTTTAAGCTTTTGCTTTGTCTTGTGAAAGCAGTGCTGGTATTCCTTAAAATTAAAAACCAAAATACAAAAAAGGGAACACAACAAAGACATTAGCCTTATTCTCTTAAGTGAAGGTGATAGCAAATTTAGGGTAGAATTACGAAATCTTTCCATCTCATACCTCTGTAGCAACTCACTCATCAACCTGGGATGTCATCTTTTCCTGACCCCTAACCTAGCAAACTCCTAATTTTTTTTTTTTTTTTTTTTGACCATGAGGCATGCAGAACTTCTCTGACCAGGGATTGAACCTGTGCCCCCTGCACTGCAAGCCTGGAGTCTTAACCACTGGACCACAGGGAAGTCCAAACTCCTAACTGTTCATAATACAGCTCCAAGATGCAGCCTTTCCACCTGCGTCTCACCATGTTAGGAGAAGCCTAGCTCTTCATCTAGCTCCTTGTCTGTCTATAAGAAGCTTAAGGAAAACAACTTCATCTTTGTATCTCTAGTACTTAGTGTGGTGTTGAGACATAGAAGGTCCCCTAAAGGGTAAAGTAAGTGAATAAATTTGGGGGGCTGATTTACTAACATTCAACTTTTCTTAACAGTGAAAGATTACCATTCTTTTTAGATAACTGGGCTTCCCAGATGGCGCTGGTGGTAAAGAACCTGCCTGCCAGTGCGAGAGACATGAGAGACTTGTGTTCGATCCCTAGGTCAGGAAGATCCCCTGGAGGAGGGCATGGCAACCCACTCTAGTGTTTTTTCCTGGAGAATCCCATGGACACTGGAACCTGGTGGGCTACAGTCCATAGGGACGCAAAGTTGGACACAACTGAAGTGACTTCATATGCAACCACACGATATGATAACTGATAAAGTATTTAATTGGCAGTGGTCCAGTGGTTAAGAATCTGTTTGGCATTGCAGGACATAGGTTCAGTCCCTGGTAGGGGAACTAGGATCTCACATGTCTTGGAGCCTGCACGTCCGAATTAGAGAGTCTGTGTACAGCAAGGAAAGATCCCACACGATCTGCTGAAGATACCGCATGCTACAACTAAGACCTGACACAGCCAGATAAATAAATAAATACTTTTTTAAAAGATATATTGGCAAAAACAATGTAAAAATAATTTTAAAATTCTAAATATATTACTAAGTTGACTGTTACCTGCTTAAGTTTAATTGCAGATAGTATTTTTTCCACAACAACATCCTGTGGCTGGCTCCAGATCGAAGCAGTTCCATTGTTGGTAATATAGGCTTTACATGCAGATATCATCTGATTGGTCACCTGGAATTTTTCAATGAAATGATGTCAAGTACAGTAAGCAGCCATCAAGCATAAACTGGGCTAGAGGGTCCTCAGCTCTTCTAACCTCTCTGAGTATGACATCTGTGAATAAATCTTTGGGTTTATGTTTTTCCTTCACAACTGTGATCAAGCACTAATTCTCTTTTTTCCCAGCTTCACTGAGGTATAATTGACAAATAAAAATTGTATTACACTTAAGGTGTACAAGTGATGCTTGGTGTACATATTCATAACAGAATGATTAGCACAATCAAGTATTAACACATCCAACACCTCACATAATTACTATTTGTGTGTGTGTGTGTTGAGAAAACTTAACATCTGCTCTTTAGCAATTTTCAACTATACAACACAATACTAAACATAGTCACCAAGGTGTACATTAGGGCTTCCCTGATAGCTCAGTTGGTAAAGAATCTGCCTGCAATGCAGGAGACCCTGGTTTGATTCCTGGGCCCAGAAGATCCCCTGGAGAAGGCATAGGCTACCCATTCCAGTATCCTTGGGCTTCCCATTCCAGTATCCTTGGGCTTCCCTTGTGGCTCAGCTGGTAAAGAATCTGCCCACAATGTGAGAGACCTGGGTTCAGTCCCTGGGTTGGGAAGATCCCCTGGAGAAGGGAACAGCTCCCCACTCCAGTATTCTGGCCTGGAGAATTCCATGGACTGTATAGTCCATGGGGTCACAAAAAGTCAGACTCAACTGACAGACTTTTACTTTTACTTTCAAGCTGTACATTAGACCCCAGAACCTGATCATCTTACAACTCTAAGCTTGCAGCCTTTGACCAACATCTTCCCATTTTCCACACTCTCCCAGGCCCTGGCAACCACCATTCTACTCTCTGCTTCTAGTCAACCTTCTTAAATTCTACACATCTATTATCAAAAGTGAAAGAAAGTGAAAGTGAAGTCGCTCAGTCGTGTCCGACTCTTTGCGACCCCATGACTGGGGGGAATTTTCCTCCATCCATGGAATTTTCCAGGCAAGAGTACTGGAGTGGGTTGCCATTTCCTTCTCCAGAGGATCTTCCCACCCAGGTATCGAACCCCAGTCTCGCATTGCAAGCAGATGCTTTTACCATCTGAGTCACAAGGGAAGCTCCTATTATCAAAATGATTCATATAATATCATATATGAAACAAATCACCAGTCCAGGTTCAATGCATGATACTGGATGCTTGGGGCTGGTGCACTGAGACGACCCAGAGGGATGGTACGGGGAGGGAGGAGGGAGGGGGGTTCAGGTTGGGGAACACGTGTCTACCTGTGGTGGATTCATGTTGATGTATGGCAAAATCAATACAATATTGTAAAGTAATTAAAAAAAAAAAAAGATTCGTAACATCACAGAGTTGAAGACACTACAGAAAATCAACAATTCAGACCCTCACATTAATGCAGGATGAATGTCTTAGCCAACCACTTCCCTACCTAAAAGCTCTCAAGAGCTTTCCTAAGTCTCCTTCTTTAGCAGCCTTCTCTAAAAATCTAACTCACAGTTTCCAAGTGCCATGAAAAGAACTGTCCACCCTGATCATTTCATGACACCATGATCTGTAGCAGAAACGTCAAATGCAGAAGACAATAGAAAAAATTGTAAATACAATGTATGTAAAGCCAACGCTTTATCCCTTTAAACTTAAAAAAAAAAAAAAAACTTCAGAATTCTACTGGTGATTTTTTAATTAATTAAAAGGCAAATGGGATGACTGTACTGTATGCATGCCTGGGATTGCAGTGCAAAGGTGCGGTGGAACAAGACTGGCCATGTGTTGATAGTGGATAATCTGGGTGATACATACAAGGGGATCCAGTATATAATTATATTTCCTTTTGTTCCTGCTGCAAATTTTTCATAACGAAAGATTTTTGAAAATGAGAGAATTAGGTTTGCAATTAGGTTTCACAATTAGGTTCTAAAACAAGCCTTGCAAATAAAGTGCATGAAACCTGGACATGCATCATAACACAAATTGACTTTTGAGTCTTGTACTCGGGGAACACCCTTCCTGACTCCAACATAACATTAAAGTCTGAGGAGGATGGAAAAGGGTCTGGTGGGTTCCCCTCCTTTCTACCCAAATATCAGAGCAGATGAGATGGTTAGATGGCATCACTGACTCAATGGACATGAGTTTGAGTAAACTCCAGGAGTTGGTGATGGACAGCAAAGCCTGGTGTGCTGCAGTCCATGGGGTCACACAGTTGGACATGACTGAGTGACTGAACTGAACTGAACTGAACTGAACACAGTCCTGAGGAGTGGGAAATGCCCCTATTTTAATGCATTTAAAATTTTCACCTTGGTAATGAAAAAGTCATTTCCTTCTTAGAGAGGAAATGGGAAAAGCAACAATGTTCACCATAAACACTTACGAGTTAGGACATAAGGTTTAAACATCATTATGTTTTCTGGCAGAATCATTATAATTGCTTTATGGATTACTGGAACGTTGCAGTGGCTTTTATTGCCATGATTACTGTTCTAATAACACCAAGTAAACAACTGTGGCATGAAATAAATTTGGAACAGCAGCACATAAAATATGAAACTGAAGATAGCCAGTTAAATATAGCTTTTCTTAATTAAAATTCACCCAATAGGAAGAAATCATGTGTTAAATAACATAGGGAAAGAAATTCGAAAAAGAATCTTTTTCCATTTTTATTACAAAAATAATATAACATCTTTTATAATTATTACTTTGGGAAATAATGCTTTATGATTTGCTAAAATCAGCTTCCTATGTATGCTTAATTCTATTTCTATCAAGAGATTAAGTCTTTTTGGTAAATTGTAGGATACAGAGACATTGGATTGTGCCAATGTGGTAATTTCTAATTATAAAAAACAAAATTAGCCATTGACAAGGAAATCTAAGTGACCACAGACTCTACACTAGGCTCTCACCTTTACAAACAGAGACGTGATCTTCTCAGAGGTGTTATAGTAATGAGAGATACTGTGGATCATTTTAATTGCATTTACAAGAGTAGGAACAGCATCAATCATGGATATCTGGAAGACAGCACACAGCTTTTCAGGGCGACATGTCAAAGTCAGCAAAATTCTAACAGGCTAATCACTCTGTCCTCATTAGAACAAAGTTTAGGTAAAAGACTTTTATTTAAATTTTAAAATGTTATCTAACATGCTATGTAAATATAACACATTGAGGGGTAATTTCATCTTGATTATTTAGTCATATGCAGTTAATCAAATTTTGTCTCAATGCAAGAAACACTAACGTTATGTTAAGGACAAGGAGATTGTGTTAGCAGCTAATTTTGTAATAAATAAAACCAGGAACAAATGAAAGCTAAAAGATTTTTTTAAAAAAATCAGCCAATAATTATTCCCACAGTTGTTTTGAGTATAGTCTAGGATGTCAATTGCTATATTTAATGGGAAATGGAATATACAATAAATGTCTTTAAAATATAATGTATATCTTAGAAAACATAGGAAAATATATATATATTTATGTAGAAAGAGATATGTAGAAATAGACATGTATATATATGCATATATATGTTTTAGTTCAGTTCAGTCGCTCGTCGTGTCCGACTCTTTGCGGCCCCATGAATCGCAGCACACCAGGCCTCCCGGTCCATCACCAGCTCCCAGAGTCCATCCAAACCCATGTCTATCAAGTCGGTGATGCCATCCAACCATCTCATCCTCTTTCATTCCCTTCTCCTCCTGCCCTCAATCCCTCCCAGCATCAGGGTCTTTTCAAATGAGTCAGCTCTTCACATCAGGTGGCCAAAGTATTGTAGTTTCAGCTTCAGCATCAGTGTATACATCTATGCATATACATGCACATATAATTTTCTTGAGAATAAAAAGAGGTTTTCTAAGACTTTTCCAACAAACTGCAATATTCATGAACCAAAATTCCACACTCATCTCAGCTACTGTAAAAGGGTCACGAGTAGAAGACTAAGAGGTGGAAATCTCGACTCACAGGGTCACTGCTGTACAAGGGGTCACAGCACTTGTCCAGTGTATACAGATACTTGACATTGTCCTTCGCTTCATTAGCTGCATCCGTGATCTGAATATCCGTCTCCCGCCATGTCTACACACAATACAGGAAGGAAATTTTAACGCAATTATTAATAGAAAAATTCCAGCTAACAGCTGCATCAAAGTCATCACAAGCCCAGGGGTCCAACTTTCAGTCTCCCCTGTGCCTCTTACATAGAACTCAATCCAGAGTGGTGAGGGGCACTGCCACGCTGAAGAGCAATTAAAAGTTTTTGACTAAATGTTTAAAGGTATCTCTTCCAAGCCTTCTCTCATGAAATCTATTCAATAACTAGGACAGAGCATCGGGGCGGGGGTGAGGGGTGGGGGCCAGCACTTTCATTTACACCTACATGTCTTCTCCTCCACAGCCTGCTGAATCCATTTTGCACCTCATTCTGACACTCCAGCATTCTTGCCTGGAGAATCCCAGGGACGGGGGAGCCTGGTGGGCTGCCGTCTATGGGGTCACACAGAGTCAGACACGACTGAAGCAACTTAGCAGCAGCAGCAGCTGACATTCTCTATAACCAAGAACTGAAGGAAGCCTCCAGCCAACAGACAGCAAGGAACTGAATCCCACATGGGCAACCTGGAGGAAGAACCTCCCCCAGTCAGGCCTCCAGATGAGCCAACATCCCGACAACCTTAAGAGATCTCCAGTCAGATGATCCCAGCTAAGCTACACCGAGGGCTTCCCAGGCAGCTCAGAGGTAAAGACTCCACTTGCCAGTGCAGGAGATGCAAGTTCAACCCCTGGGTCAGGAAGACTCCCTGGAAAAGAAATGGCAATTTGCTCCACTATTTTGGCCTGGGAAATCCCATGGACAGAGGAGCCTGGTGGGCAACAGTCCATGGGGTCGCACAAGAATCGGACACAATTCAATGACTACATAACAACAACAAGCCACACCCAAACCCCTGACCCACAGACTATGTGGTGATATTTATTGTTTCAGGTGGTGAAGTTATGGGGTAATTTGCTACACAGGAATATAAAACAAATACACCAGTTCTAAAAAAACAATTAGAAAAGTTTAAGCCTTCATTATTACTACTCCTCATTGGTCTGAATTCATAATATATAATCATGTTATTATGTTACATATTAATGACTTGCAATGCCCTCTAGTAATACAGATACATATGTGTGTGTGAGTATGTGTTAATCACTAAGTTGTGTCCAACTCTTTGCAACCCCCATGGACTGTAGACCGCCAGGCTCCTCTGTCCGTGGGATTCTTCAGGCAAGAATACTGGAGTGGGTAGCCATTCCCTTCTCCAAGGGGATCTTCCCCACCCAGAGATCAAACTCAGGTCTCCTGCACTGCAGATGAAATCTTTACCATCTGAGCCACCAAGGAATCCCATACATATGGGTACACCAGCCAATAAATACCTTTCATTCAAAGGCTATTTCTACAGTTTATCAAATTACAAAAGGGCAGTATCACTTAATCTTAAAGTTACTTTTTCATTAAGGTAGAATAACATTTTTCTGTTCCTAATTACTCTATGACATATGCATAAAGAACTTCCATTCCCACTTCATAAAGCAAAAAGCAACCTTCAGAAGTTTCGACTTGGCAGCAGCAAGCACTGCCAATACAGCCTTCACATCTGGGCTCTTCAATTGATCCAAAAGGTAGTTAAATTTAGACAGTCTTTTTTTCCAGTACTCCAACTCTGCTCGAGGCCCAAGGTCATCCGCCTCCTTCCGCAGCTGGTTGTTTTCAGCAAGGACCTGTGAATGCACAGGAGAACCATGAGCCAAAGAGTTGGCTGGAGAGTTAAAAGTTACACATAAGCAAAATATAAGGAAAGAAGTAAATTCTGCTGTCTGAGTCATGATATATTTTTATTCACTTGCATGCTTTGAATGACAGCCTTTTACTAAACTGAGATGTATCCATTTATTAAATTTCAAGAAAAATTTAGTTGACTCATTCTAAGTGAAAACTACTTATTTGAGGAGCTTTCATGAACTTTTGGAGGACCTGATCTCAGAAACTTTCTTTGGCTTATTCACTTAGAACCTCAGAGAAATACAACCTTGCAAAGTTGTCATGGCTTCAGTTGGTTAATTTCCATTATTGATGTAACATCAATAATTGGATGCAACACCTAGCTTTCACTTTTTTTTTTTAACAATTAAGTCCCAAGCTTTGTTTTGGAAGACACATTGAATTAGAAAATTCCTGTACTCCTATAGGCATTCTCTCCAAAGTAACTACATCTTGAGGAAAAACCTGGCCAACTGCAGTCTTTTAGGTAGCAAGTATATAAAGTCATTTACTGTCATCTCCTAGAATTCTTACTATCTCTTCTTAACTAATGATGATAAATTAACATTGCAATGAACCGTTTTTAGGGACTTGCAGTAAAATACTTAAGCAGATGGAACAGGGATGTGAGATAACCTTCTTCCACTGGCTGGTTCTGTCACATGGCATGTGAACTAGTCAATGTTCAGAGAGCTGAACATTTCTGATGTTTGGTTTCTGAAAATTACCTGTTCTGTTTGCTTGATCCATACTTTCATACAACCTTCTATTTTTTCCATAGTCTCAGGGTTATTAGCTAGAGTCAAGAAGTCTATGGGTTCCTTCAAGGTTTTCTGTTCAAATATGTCACACTTTTGAAGGTTCACCTAATTACAATGAAAATTCAAGAATAAGATGATGTTACTTTACACACTATACACACACACACTTCAGGTTGATCCAGAAGGATCTTAAGGAGATTCTCTCTAACTACCCTGCTCGCTGGGAAACGCTCATGAAATCAGTGTAGGAATCCTCCTTAGCCACTGAGCACACCAGTAAAGCTGATTGGTCTGAATTAAAATTTGGGGTTAAAAAAAACAGTGAAAAATAAAAATAAAGAGTGAACTACAGACAGACAGACAGACAGACAGACAATATCACAGAACTCAGGAATTGACAGAGCTTCTCTGGTGGCTCAGAGATTAAAGCATCTCCCTGCAATGCGGGAGACCTGGGTTCGATCCCTGGGTTGGGAAGATCCCCTAGAGAAGGAAATGGCAACTCACTCCAGTATTCTTGCCTGGAGAATCCCATGGAGGGAGGAGTCTGGTAGGCTACAGTCCATGGGGTCGCAAAGAGTCGGACACAAGCTATTTCACTTTCACTTTGGAAATTAAAGATTCAACCCATGAAACCAAAGAAAATGAGGACCTTCAAAGAAATGACTGAGGGGAGGGTAATCTCTAATCTATCACATTCTTTTTTGAAACTAACCAGAGAAAAAGACTCTCATGTCCCTGTTCAAAAAAAGAAAAAACCTTATAGTTACTGAGTTCAGTGGCAAATACACAGATTCATTTGGGGAGGGAGGGGTAGAGAGGGGTAGGAAAGAAGGTGTGTTTGATTTTGACTTGACAGAGAAACCAAACGGGTCTTCCTGGTGATCCAGTGGTTAAGAATCCATGCTTCCACTACAGGGAACCTGGGCTCAGCCCCTGGTCAGGGACCTACCACATGCAGGGTACAACCAAAAAAAGAAAAAAAAAAAACCTAGGATTTTTTACTTCCCTCATAGAAAGAATTCACCTGCAATGCAGGAGATCCTGGTTGGATTTCTAGGTTGGAAAGATCAGCTAGAGAAGGGATAGCCTACCCACTCCAGTGTTCTTGCACTTCCCTGGTGGCTCAGCTGATAAAGAATCCATCTGCAATGCAGGAGACCTGGGTTCAACCCCTAAGTTGGGAACAGCCCCTCGAGAAGGGAAAAGCTACCCACTCCAGTATTCTGGATTGGAGAATTCCATGGACTGTCTAGTCCAAGGGGTCACAAAGAGTTGGACACAACTGAGCGACTTTCACTTTCATTTTCAAACCAAAAGCCTGCAGAAGGCACAGGCAACCCATTCCAATACTCTTCCCTGGAGAATCCCAAGGACAGAGGAGCCTGGTGGGCTACGGTCCAGAGGGTCACAAAGAGTTGGACACGACTGAAGCAACTTAGCATGCACACACGTGATCCAGAAGTACCTCAGTATTTAATAAAGACATTTTCCTCCCGGGAAAGATGCAGCTAGCCCTGTGAGCCTCTAAATTCAGATTTCAGCACCCCCCCTCCACAACACTGCACCTTCCACCTGCCTCCTAGACTTGGTCTTGGTTTTATGGGGGAGGCTTCTGCGTTTCATGAAGTGGCATCGCCTCCCTCCTGTGTGAGATCCAGCCACTTTTTTTAATACCTCTACCACAATATGAAGTGGAAACCTGTGAAAGCAGTACTCTTTTCAGGAGAATAACTATTTAATTTGGTTCAACTTGCATTTAGGTGGCCTTCATCATAGTCAACTACAAATATAACTCAAATGTTCGCTGGAACCGTTTCCCCCTGTGTGGCTATCATTTACTCAATTCTCCTATCCCACATCATTTAGAAAGCCTACTGTCTGCCTCTCTGCCAACATCCCAATAGGTCCCAAAGGGTCTCAGTATTCCCTGGAGAGCAGTGAGCATTATCTTGTCATTGGTCTCATAGGATCCATTTCTGTATCTCCCAATCATGCCTGATCTGGGCTATCATCTGCCATGGGTTTGCATTCACCATGCAAAAGCATCTATTCCACCTTCTACCCCAAGGAATCACTAACACAGGCTCACTGTATGTGGCACAAATTTTATTGACACCAAATCCCACAAATGCCAAACTTATTCTTTGTGTGCGTGTGTGTGTGTGTGTGTGTGTGTGTGTGTGTGTGTGTGTGGTTGTGCTGGGTCTTCATTGTGACACTCAGGCTTCTGTAGTTGCAGCAAATAGGCTTAGTTGTAGTATATGGGATCTTAGTCCCCTGACAGCGGGTTTTCACTGATGGCACAGACGGCAAAGGATCTGCCTACAATGAAGGAGACCTGGGTTCGACATCTTGGGTCAGGAAGATCCTCTGGAGAAAGAAATGGCTACCCACTCCAGTATTCTTCCTTCTTATTATGTCTTTAAAAATCAAGTAGTTTCTGCTTCCCTGATGGCTCAGACAGTAAAGAATCCATCTGCCAACACAAGAGACCCAGGTTTGATCCCTAGGTAGGGAAGATCCCTGGAGAAGGAAATGGCAACCCACTCCAGTATTCTTGCCTGGGGAATTCCATGGACAGAGGAGCCTGGTGGGCTACAGTCCATGGGTTGCAAAGAGTCAGACATGACTGACCAATTAACACTTTCACTTTCAGTTCCCTGACAAGGGATTGAACCAGGGGCCCCTGCATTTGGCGCATGGAGTCTTATCCACTGGACCACCAGGAAAGTCCCTGCCAAACTTAGTCTTAACGGCTCTTTAGATCACTGGGTGGACCACAGGACCCAAGCCACTGTCTTCAGATATATCCATTCTTCTCTCCTCCTGCCTCTTCAAAATTTCCTCCCTTCCCTACCATCATCATCACCCCCAAACCTCCCCCACCCCCACTCCCGAAACACACACCACACTCTGGCTCCAAATGTCTCCTTTTAAGTTGCAGAGCAATACCAGAAGCACTTCATACTCTTCTTTCAATCCAACATCTGACATGACAGAGTAAAACTCTCCGCCATGGCCAGTATTTCTAAGGAACCCACAAAGCACTCATTGCTCCAAATGACAGGAATTTAAATCTAATCACCACCACATCTTCAAGGGACAATAAAGCACGCACAGTATATTTTCAAGATTTGCAAAGTAGTGGAATCAAGATCCTCTAAGAGAAGTATAACACACCTAGGTGTTGATTTGTTCACCATCAGATACTTTTTGAAGAAATAACATAGTTGTTCTTACCTTCTCCTTCAGACTCTCCTGTGCACTGGCCAGGATGCTCACGAAGCCTTCCAGGGAGCCCAGGAACTCCTGCCGAAGGCTGGAGGCTTCTGGAAGGCCCTCGAGCTCACTCCAGCCATGGCTCGTGGCTTTGAGAGTGGGAATGAAGATGTCAGACAGCAAACGTCTCATGCTGTTGAGCAGACCCCCGTCTGCAGTGTCAAGCATATTGAAGCTCACCTCCTGCAAAACAATGGGGAAAAACCTTTATCGTAAAAAGGATCTTCAACTGCACTAGCTACTGTCATTCGTAAATGAAGACCTGCCAAACGAGTAAAGCAGGGACTTCCCTGGTAGTCCAGTGGCTAAGACTCCACGCTCCCAACACAGGGGGCCGAAGTTTGATCCCTGGTCCGGGAACTAGACCCTATATGCCACAGCTAAGACCCAGAGCAGCCAAATAAATAAATGAGCTGTGCTGTGCTTAGTCGCTCAGTCGTGTCCGACTCTGCGACCTCAGGGACTGTAGCCCACCAGGCTCCTCTGTCCATGGGATTTCCCAGGCAAGAATACTAGAGTGGGTTGCCATTTCCTCCCCCAGGGGATCTTCCTGACCCAGGGATCGAACCCGGGTCTCCTGTCAATTCAGTAAATTATTATTCTGACCCCTAGTTAAGACATAAGCTTTATACTAAATTGCAATCATTTAAATAAAAGCATGAAATAAATAGAACACCAGATGTTTACCAGTTAATTTGCTGTAAGCAGACAAGGCAACCATTGAGGACAGAGGAGACTTGTACAGATGCTCTTTACTCTACACAGAAAATAAAGTTACACGGTTGACCCTTGAGCAATGTGGGAGCTATGGGCTCCCACCCTCCACGCAGTCAGAAAATCCAAGTATTACTTATACTCGGCCCTCCATATCCGAACTTCCTTATGCCTGGTTCTGTTTCCTCAGATTCAGCCAGGGACCATATAATACTGTAGTATTTCTACTGAAAAAATATCCATGTGTAAACCAACCTGGGCAGCTCAAACTTGTGCTGTTCAAGGGTATAGCTGCTTTAATAAATCCTAACTTAAATGTATGAAATTTGCCATTAAGTAAATGATGTATAGGAAATTCTTTTTTGTTGTTTTACTTTTTTATTTTTTATTTTTTTAATATAAATTTATTTATTTTAATTGGAGGCTAATTACTTTACAACATTGCATTGGTTTTGCCATACATCAACAGGAATCCACCACGGGTGTACACATGTTCCCCATTCTGAACCCCTCTCCATACACACCGAGGAAACCAGAATTGAAAGAGACACGTGTACCCCAGTGTTCATCACAGCACTGTTTATATAGCCAGGACATGGAAGCAACCTAGATGTCCATCAGCAGTCCATGGATAAGAAAGCTGTGGTACATATACACAATGGAGTATTACTCAGCCGTTAAAAAGAATACATTTGAATCAGTTCTAATGAGGTGGATGAAACTGGAGCCTATTATACAGAGTGAAGTAAGCCAGAAAGGAAATTCTTTTTTAACATTCATTTATTTATTTGGCTACACTGGGTCTTAGCTGTGGCACTTGGGACTTTCAGTTGCAGCTTGCAAATTCTTGGGTGTGGCATACAGGATCTAGTTCCCTAACCAGGGATTGAACCTGGGCCCCCTGCACTGGGAGTATGGTGTTTAAGCCACTGGACCATCAGGGAAGTCCCAGGAAATTCTTTTTGAAAGAAAAAAATCTCACTGTTTTACATGCACACAGATACATACAATGTTATATCAATTTTCATTAATAAATTGAATATTAATTCCTCTTATTCAACAGATTTAAAGGAACCATCCTCTTAACTGCTTGCTTTAAGTGATTTTAAAATATTTCTGTGAAAGCAGTTTTAAATATTTGATGAATACAGTGGTAGTCTCCATGGGAAGTTATCTTGGGGGTAGAATTTTTGTCATCTTTGGTAATTCAGGAGCTGTTGCCTCTTACCCGATGGATGTTCTCAGGGGTGATAGCTCTGGCAGGGTTGGTCCTGATGAAGAACACACACACCCCAGTAAGAGCAACATCTTTTCCCTCGGTCACGAACACCTTGGGTTTTTTCATCTTTCCAGAGACAGAATTTACTCCTCCTGGAGAGCCAAGTTGCCCTACAAATGCAAAGGATTTTAGTCCCACAAATGCTATACTATGTCCATGTGGTCGCCTCCTAGAATGAGGCTTACCATTAAAATATCATCATGTTGACTCATCCTGATGCCCTACAAGCTCCACCCCTTGGACAACCTCTAGCCTCAACCCTAAAAGAATCTCAAAGGATCTGCTTTATATAGTGATCATTATACGACAGACAAAAATACCAAATCTCTGCACTGTACACCTGAAACGAATCTGATATTGTAAGTCAATTATATTTCAATAAAAAATAAAGAATAAAAAGTAAATAAAAGGATCTGCTTCATTCCAGACCACAAGTTCACTTCAAAATTGGTGCTCCAGGGAAAAACAGAAATGGAAGAAATAGGAATAAGAGAGTTCAGTCCAGAGCAAATTCTTGCTGGAGCTGCAAGTCATCCTTGATGGGGCCAGAGAAAGGGTGAGGGAGGAGACAGCATCTATTGGTAAATGTTGTGCGTCACAGCCTCTGCTCGGTACCATGCATGCGTGCTAAGTCTTCAGTCATGTCCAACTCTTTGCGACCCTCTGAACTGTAGCCTTCCAAGCTCCTCTGTCCATGGGATTTTCCAGGCAAGAATACTGGAGTGGGTTGCCATGCCATGATCTTCCTGAGCCAGGGATCAAACCCTTGTGTCTCCTGCACTGGCAGGCGGGTTCTTCACCACTAGCATCACCTGGGAAGCCCCGGCTGGTACCATCTCTACATTTTTAAAACTGCTTGCAACCCTGAAGACAGCTGTGACCCACCTCAAGTCACACACCAAGAGAGCCAAGCTCCAAATCCAGTTATGACTACAGAACCTCTATGTCCTGTTGTTCTGATCCAGCTGGCCCTTCAGATCACCGGAGTCAGGAAGGCGCAGGGGAGGCAGGACAGCAAAGTGATGGCTGATGTGGGCTCCACAGTCAGTCTCCCAGGGTTTCCACCTCCGGCTGCACATCCTAGCCATTTACGTGGAGCAAGTTAACTTCGTCTCTTGTTCCTCTGATTTCTCATCTGAGCAAGGCCCAGAGAATTCCAGGTCAGCTAGCTCACAACAGCTGCCAGCCAAGTAAAAACATTGCTGCCCCCTCTTCCCTCTTATCTCTGCCCTGACACACTCAGAAACTGTGGTTAACAGGATGTGGGTAGGGGGTGGAAGGTTGAGTGCTCCTCTCGCACTGCAGATACTGACCCTCAGAGGCCTCTGCTGCAAGGGTGGGTGGCATGAAAGGAAAGGGAAGGCCAAGAGTGGAAGAGACTTAGCTTTAGATCAACTAGTTTTGATCAACTGGATATTTTTACTTTCTAGATCGAGGCTGTGTTTGTAATTGGACGCAACCATGGGAAATGTTATTCTTCTTTTTTTAATTGGGTTATAGTTGCTTTACAATGATGTGTTGGTTTTTGCTGTACAATGAAGTGAATCAGTTATATGCATTCATATGCCCCCTCCCTCTTGAGCCTCCCTGCCACCCACCCACCCCCACATCCCACCCCTCTAGGTCATCACAGACCCCCTAGCTGAGCTCCTGTGCTATACGGCAGGCTCCTGCTAGCTATTTTACACAAGGCAGTGCCTATAGGTCGGTCCCAGTCTCCCAATTCATCCTTCCCTTCCCCATGTCCATAGGTCCCTTCTTACATCTGAGTCTCTATTCCTGCCCTGAAAATAGGTTAATCTGTACCATTTTTCCAGATTCCACATATATGCGTTAATGTGTATTTGTCTTTTTCTTTCTGGCTTACTTCACTCTGTATTTTTATCTAAAAATATCCAGCAAAGTTCATGGGGTTGTCTGAATTGCAATTTAAGTTCAGAAGAAAAGCTGCTCCTACTGAAAAGGTTTAAAGGGAGAGTGGGAAACAAAAACAAGCTTGCACTTATGTTTGCATCCCCTGAACCCTCTGTGTTAAATGTAAGTTTGACACACAAAGGCCAGCTTCACCCCATGCAGAGTTCATGGGCGAACTTAACATTCACCCAGTTAACAACTGAGCTTATGCTTTGCAATCTGGAACAGGACTCAAAATTTCTGTTTTGTTTTGATTTTTTTTTTTTTTTTTACTCAAAATGCAATGCCCTTTCTGACCACAAAATACAAAACAGATAATCTAAGGAAAATGCCAGTCACTTATACATGCATAATTTCCTCAGTTTTTAAGCAAAAAAGCATGGTCATATTCTATGCCAAGAGTAACAACTATCTTCTCTTTCATCAAAAAGGTCACAAAGGGATTGCATATGATATTTTAGTATAATCATAATATATTTATGTCCCTAGTTTGGCTTTAAAGTTATATTAATTCATAAAAGTAGAAGGAGAGATATCAATAGAATCCACATAGAGATTTGCACGTTTATCTTAAGTGAAAATGACTAAACTTGTCATTCAATATTATTCATTTGAGTCACAGTCAGTAGAAAATAAACATGATGTGATATTTAACTTAAAAAAAAAACTCCTGTTATGCGTCTTGGCAATAATTCCTATGTTCAAAAGAAATAGAGAAAAACAGATGCCCAGTGGAAGTTCTAGAACATAATGGCACAGAATAAACTAACATGTAAGGAAAGGAAATCTCAAAATGTAAATGATTTTATCATTCTCTAGCTACCAGCACAGCCTGAAAAGGAAAACAAAATATCCCAAATGAAGTTAGAACAACCAGGCTACCATTATCTGTCCTTTGCTTGAGTTAAAAACAGGACCTGTTTCACTGGGCGTCACCCCCCACTCCCCACGTGTCCCATCCCCCAAGATAAAAGTGCTCACAGTGGCCTCTGCTTCATGCATCCTTGGGTAAATCTAACAACACATTTCTGGGTTATGTGACATCAACTTTAAATACCTGTTTCCACTACCTCCACCTCCTGATAGTAAAACATGAGGTGACGAAGACCTCCAGCAGCAAAAAGCTGATCGATTCTTTCAATCTGGGAAAAAGGAAAGGCAAGGTAATGGCTTTGTTCTGAATCCGAAACCAGGTTTAAATCAGCATTTATTATCATCTTTCTTATTGGGGTAAGACTTCAGTTTACCTAAACCATATAGAGCACATTTCTTATAACATAAAAACCACAAAAGAATAAACATCTTACCACAGTAAAGGCTAAATTCAAAGAAGTGATCTGATGAATCGTAAAAGTATTTGCTACATCCACACATCTGAAAAGAGACTGTCCCTTAATATTGGCTAATTTCTTAAAGTGCTGAGCTGTTAAAGGCATATATATTTATATTTAATTTTTCACCCAATTACAGATCAGAAAGAGAGACCACACCTTTCAAAATGCAGTCTAACACACTATAGAAAAATAACATTAAATTCCAATAACCTTGGAAAACCACCATGATGAGAACACATATGACTGCAGAATGCTCCACCATCTAGCAACTTCATCCCATCCATGAAGTTTCGTGTACATCTAGAGGTCTGCCAACTGACCTGCTCCCTGGCAGAATATGGAAGTCAAGGTCAGGAACAGAAGAAACCAGATTCAGCTGCCAAACCAAAGTCTATGGCAAGGAACTATGGCACAATTCAATCTCCCAGGATAGAACAGGATAAACTCAAAAAAAAAAAAAAAAAAAAGGATAAATTGGCAGCTGAGAGGAGATTCTGTTCTCTAACCTCAGATTCCAAAATGGCGCCCAAGCCCAGCTTCACTGGATGTAGAGAGACACAAACATCTCTGTCAGAATGATGGAACTCAAATGATGATTTTAACATGGAGAGCTGGAGAGCCTCAAGCTCATTCTGCCATCACCATCACCTGTACCAAGTCAGAATGGGGTCCTGTCCATGTTGAAACAGACACCCTTCCCTAAGGCCCAGCACAGACCCTGCCGTAGGACAACATGAACTGTGCCCTCCATAATCAAGTCCGTGGGAGCACGAATGCATCGCACCTGATTCCCCTCAAGAATGGCATCCTCCACTTCAGTTTTGTTTAGGTCCACACAGGAAGCTACAATCCCAAATAAGTAGTCATGTCTCCCATCCAGACGAGCCCGCTTGGCTTCCTTCTCTTCCTTCAGTCTTTGCTACAGAAAGGGAAGAAAACTGTTATGTGACAACAACTGTTCTCAAATGGATTCACTCTAATTCATTTTGTAATTTCATACAACCATTGCTTTTTCAAGTCTTAGGTATTCAGACATCACACAGCTTAATAGCACCACTTTTTATGTACTATCTTCTATTTTTAGAAATAATGTTATTTCTACTATGGAAATAAGATGTGCTCATTGTTTTGAAATTATGTAACACAGATAAGCCAAAAGAAGAAGCAAAAGTCACCTGCCAACCAGATAATATTGCTGTTAACATTTTGTTCTAAATCTTTACAGACTTAATTTCATACATATATAAGCATTCAAAAGACCTTATATATAAGACACACAGCAAAATTTTTTAAAAATCTCTATTTTTGTAAACATCCCCTAGGCCACTAAAGTAATACATATTCTTCTACGCCATTCCCTATGTCTCTTGCTTGTCTAAAAGTTGATATCTGGTCTTGAAATCAATTTCTGAATAGCATTGCTTACTTTTTTACCTGTTGACTGTTAATTACAATAATAACCAAGTTTACTGTCACCAATGTTGCAGTTTGAAGCATATCTTTCCATGTGTGCTCTGTTCATACAAACATATACAAACGTATATACAGATTTATATTTATATTATATGATAAACGTTTTTCATGCATTTTTCCCTTAATAATACATCATAGACTTCTTTTTAGTTTAATGCAGACTCTTCCAACTTGCTTAATAGATGCAAAATATTTAATAACATGGATAATTATTCAACCATTTCACCATCAATCAATATTCAACTTCCAATTAATCTTAAGTATGTGCATTATTTTTAATGCTAACCAATAGCTCTCGATCCTTCTTGTTTTTAACAGTTGTTAAACCCCAAATATGTATGAGCACTACAGAGACAAACACTACCCAGTGACCTCAAAAAACTAACAGATTGGTTTGCAGAATAGGAGCAGAAAATGTAAACAGGACAGGCTGGCATTATGGTTGATTCAGGAGCATGAGATTTATGCAAGGACATTCATGGGTCTTCAGAGAAGGAACCAAAGGGAGAATCCCCCTCTAGCCCAGTGCTGAGGAGGAGTGGAAGGTACAGGAAAAGTTTCAGGAAGAGTTGACTTAAGCCTAGAGTTGAAGGAGATTTGACCACACTACTTGGGACAGAGGCATTTCTGCAGATTCAAAGGCCAAAAGGCATAAAGAAAGCATAGCAACTCTGGAAAGCACAAGGCAGCCAGGATGGCTGAACTTGAACTAGAAAAGCATAAGAGGAAATGAGAGAGAAGCCAAATCATAAAATATCTTATGAGTCATGGAAGAAAGTATAAACATTATCTTAAGTCCATGGGGAATCACTGATGAGTTTCAAGTCAGGAGAGATGTTTAGCTGTCCATGCTGCATCAAAACATCAGTCATTGTGACAGCAGTGTAAAAAGTGATTGAAGGGATTTGCAAGTCTAGAGACAGGAAGGCCAGGCAGGTGGATGTGTCTGCAGAGCCTGCAAACACATTTGCAGAGCCTGGGACAGACAGTCCCCTCGGAATGTGCATCTGAAGCCCAAGGGGAATTCACACTGCAGAGACAGACACCGGTTCTCAATACAGCAAAACAGACATTATGGGCCAGATCTTCCTTGCAATTGCATTTACAAGATGGCTTCAGCATCCCATAGCTCTTCTGCAATGTGATTGCGCCACTAACCGATCAAGAGGTGGTCTCTCTATCCCCTCCTCTTGAATCTGGCTGGACCTGTGACCAGTTTTCACCCAAAAAAAATATGGAAAGAAGTGAGAATGTCAAACTTCCTAGGCCAGTCCTGCAGAGACCTTCAGCTTCTGCCTTTGCATTTGCGAATACTCCCTCAGAACGCAGTTAGCATGCTATGAAATGTCCATATCACATGGGGAGACCAAATGGGGAAAAACCAAGGCATTCTAGTCAACAGCTCAACAGATCTCCTAGTTCAAGGGTCCCCAACCTCTGGGCTGCAGGCCAGTACCTGCTGTCAGATCAGCAGCAGCATTAGGGTAGAAATAACAGGGCTTCCCTGGTTGGCTCAGGTGGTAAATAATCTGCCTGCAATGCAGGAGATCTGGGTTTGATCCCCGGGTCAGGAGGATACTCTGGAGAATGAAATGGCAACTCACTCCGCTATTCTTGCCTGGGAAGCCCCATGGACAGAGGAGCCTGGAGGGCTACAGTCCACGGGGTTGCAAAGAGTCAGACACAACTGAGTAACTAACACTTTCAAAGTGCACAATAAACGTAATGCACTTGAATCATCCTGAAACCATCCCCCCACTCCTCAGTCTGTGGAAAAATTGTCTTCCACAAAATCGGTCCCTGGTGCCAAAAAAGCTGTGGACCACTGTTCTAACTGACACTCGAGCACCAGTTTGCAAACTATCTTGGACATTCCAACCTAGTCAAGCCTACAGATGACTGCAACCTAGCCAATGACATGTGATACAGAAGAACCCAGCGGAGCTCAGCATCCCACAGACACAAGAGAGACCACAGATAGCTATTAAGAGATAATAGATAATTGATATCAGATAGTTAAGCCAGTAAGTTCTGGTGCGACTTGTTATGCAGCATGAGGCAACGGAGTAATTCCTTTAGAATAATTTCATTAGTTGGACAGAAAACCAATGGATGCAGAACCACAGAAAAGAATGATTGGGAAAAGAGAAACGCACAGGGACTAAAAATAAACTCCTCTTTCCAGAAACTTGACTGTAAAGGAAAGAGATGTGGTTACTAGTAGAAAAAGGAAAACTTAGAGTCAAAGGAGAATTTTTTAAGATACAATAGAATTAATAAAAAGTTAAGAGGAAAAAGTTGGGAATTTCAGGGTTATTGAAAGACTGTCACTAGACATATGCAATTTATATTCATTTGTCCGAAACTGAAGGAACTGCTTGAGAGACAAATTGGTTGGGGGTGGGGGTGAGGGTGCAGGGCAAGGTTAAGGTCCCAAAAAACAATCTACCTGTCTTCTTGCCATTTCCCTAAAGGAAAGAACGGACGCTGGTCTTAACCCAAAATGCACATTCCATGAACATCACATAGAAGAAAATGTAAATCTCTCTTCAACTACGGCTAAACCCAGGAAGACGTCTGTTCTCTGACTGTTTTCTACATTCGAGGCAGGGAAGAATCAAAGCCTTTTCTCAAAGTGATCTTTCTGGGTTTATACTAAATGTCTCCAGCAGCATGGAGGCACAGTGGGCAACCAGGGGAGCCAGGGACCCAGCAACAAATCAACTAGATGGCAAATGCTGGGCAGCCAAAAACACATTTGAAAACTAAAGAGCCAGTAAAGTCGGGACGTAAACCAACTGAAGGCTTCCAAAGAATATAGAAATTTCTATAGGATTCTGCCATGGCAATACATTATTCTATGACCTGATTTTACAAGATTCTAACAGAAAAAAAAAAAAAAAAGAACATATTCTAGTGGAGGAAAGGAGAGTTTAGCCTCTAAAGCAGAACACTAGTTATTTTATTTTTGCTTAAATATCACAGGGAAAAACTTCTAAAGCAGTTTTATATATAAAACCAAATTATCAATGTGTTTTTAAAGTAAATGTTTTCAGCGTTATGTTTAAAAGCATGTTAAGCATTGAATATGTTCTCACATAACTAGCCTATCTCCTAATGAGAAGTAATGTGAAATACACCCCAGTGCCGTGTAGATGAAAGAGCACAGTGTTTATCAATCTCAACTTTCATTGCCTCACACTAAGGTATCCTGGTACAATGAGGGGTTGTTTTTACTACCGAAGAAAGTCAACAGTGTCAAATAAATATTTGGTGATTGGATCAGCGTGTTGTCAGTCCCTAAACTTGAACCTGCAGCTTTCTGGCTGCCAAGGAACTGCAGGAGCAAGCAATCAGATGATTAGCTGGAGGTGGTTTGTTCTGTTGGCCTTTGGAACGTCTTGGAAACAGGATGACAAAGTCAAGCGGTGAACTATGGCATTTTTTTTTAAAGGATCACATTTAAATTGTTTTCTTTGCATGAGGAAGCTCCAACTGATAGAGGTGGGGAGGATGTGTTCAGAAACCTCTTCAATGTTCAAGGAAATCTAGAGCAATATTGAAAATATTTCTGCAAAAGCAAAACTACAATGAAGTATCACCTCACACCAATTAGAATGGCCATCATCAAAAAATCTATAAACAATAAATGCTAGAGAGGGTGTAGAGAAAAGGGAACTCTTTTATACCTTTGGTGGGAATGTAAACTGATACAACACTATAGAGAACAGTATGGAGGTCCCTTAAAAAACTAAAAACAGAGCTACCGTATGATCCAGCAATCCCACTCCTGGGCATATACCTGGAAAAAGCTCTAACTCACAACAATAGAAGCAGTTTGTTCACGGCACCACTATTTTGCAATGGCCAAGACCTGAAAGCAAGCTATATGTTCATCAGCAGATGAACGGATAAAGAAGATGTGGTACACACATACAATGGAATATTACTCAGCCATGAAAAAGAATGAAGTAATGTCATTTGCAAGAGCATGGATAGACCTAGAGACTGTCACAGTGAGATCAATAAGTCAGACAGAGAAAGACAAATATGATGATATCACTTATATGTAGAATCTAAAAAGATGATGCAAATCAACTCACTCGCAAAGCAGAAATGGAGTCACAGACGTAGAGAACAAACTTACTGTCACGAGGGGGATAAAATGGGAGATTTGGGGTTGACATATACACATTACTATATATAAAACAGATAACTAAGAAGGACCTACTGTACAGCACAGGGAACTCTACCCAATACTCTGTAATGACCTATATGGGAAAAGAATTTTAAAAAGAATATATTTATGTACATGTATAAATGATTCACTTTGCTGTACGGAAAAAAAAAACTAACACAACATTGTAAATCAACTACACTCCAATAAAAAAAAATTTAATGATAAGCAAGCTAAGGTTTGCAGAATAAAACATAAAATGTTTCTGCGATATTTCTGTAACTTGTGACAAATAATGTTACTACCATTTGAAATGAAAGAGGGAGTAATGTACTCCCTCCCAAGAAACAAGTGCTGATTTCAAGGTAAAGCAATGTCACGTACACAAATAAGTGCCAGACTGGGCTCCAGCCCCATGGTGCCCCCTAATTGTAAGACCTTGCATCTGTCTTTTAACCCTTCCAGACTTCAGGTTCTGCAACTCCAAAACTGAAGTGTAGGATTACGTGGCAGCTAAGTCCCATTCCATCTCTTAATATTTGCCATTACTTCTCACTGATTCAAAAATTAACACAGGGACTTCCCTGGTGGTCCAGTGGTTAAGAATCTGCCTTGAAATGCAGGGGACTCAGGTTCAATCCCTGGTCCAGGAACTAAGATTCCACATGCCACAGGGCAACTACTGAGCCCTCAGGCCACAATTAGAGAATCTATATGCAGTAATGAAAGATCCCGCATGACACAATGAAGATTCTGATAGAGTTAAATAAAGAAATTTTTTAAAAAAATCAATGTGTGCTGTTAAAAAAAAGATAACACAGACATGAGAATTAAGGGTGGGTTTTTTGTTTTTGGTTGGTTGGTTGGTTGGTTTGGGTTCTTGGGGTCTTTTTATCAGATCAGGAGAGGTCTGGGGTAGGACTGGAGATTTTAAAATGTGAATCCCAAAAAAAAACCCAATGCCATGTGTCTTCATAATAAAGCTCTGTGACTTTTTCTCATGACAAACCCATCCTTCCAATTGTTTTTTAATATACCAAGCTTTGCCTGTAAAGAACCAAGGCCCAGGTCTACATGTTCATCTACATAAACAGTGCGTGAACTACACCCATTTCATTTTGGCTTCAGGTTATAACCCTCAACTCCATGAGAAACTTTGTTGTTGTTCAGTTGCTAAGTCGTGTCCAATTCTTTGTGACCCCAGGGACTGCAGCACACCAGGCTCCTCTGTCCTCCACTATAAACTGAAGTTTGCTCCAATTCATGTCCACTGAGTCAGCGATGCTATCTAACCATCTCACCTGACTCAGAATAGACCATGATGCTGGGAAAGACTGAAGGCAAAAGGAGAAGGGGGCAGCAGAGGATGAGGATGAGATGAGAAACCTTACCCTTGTTTATAAAATGGAGATAAAAGTTCAAACTTGAAAGGTATTTGCAAAGATTAAATTGTCCAGTTCCTGTGTCTCAGCAAATGGTGAACTCCCCACTGGATCCTCACACCCAGAAGTGCCCAGGACTTAAGCTCCCTGCCTGGGTAACCAATAGGCTGGGCTCCATGCATCCCCAAACTCATGGACAATTTCACCTTTATCCATGTCACACTGTTCACACCAGGTCCATAACTTATCCTTTCTACAGCCATATATATATATATATATATATATATATATATATATATATATATATATATGTCATATTGAAAAAACTGCTTTTCTGGAAGACACGATTAGCCTTGCTGCCCATCTGAATCTGAGAAAGAGATGTTTTAATAAAAGTCTGTTGCATATTTTTTAATGAATATATTTCCATTTTGTAGTCGAGTGTTTTGTTCTTTTATGCATATGTAAAGTCGCTCAGTCATGTCCGACTCTTTGCGACCCCATGGACTATACAGACCCTGGAATTCTCCAGGTCAGAATACTGGAATGGGTAGCCTTTCCCTTCTCTGAGGGACCTTCCCAACCCAGGGCTCAAACCCGGGTCACCTGCACTGAAGGCAGATTCTTTACCATTTTAGCCACCAAGGAAGCCCATGCTTATAGCAATGTAACAAACACAGCAAGAGAGAGTACAACATAGATTTAAATCCCCACTGGAGAGTATCGTAAATAACGAGGAGTCTATGAATTAAAACTGAAACTCCTTATCTTAAATCATCAGGGTAAATACCTCTGAGACCCATTTCACTTTGGCTCTCAATATCAGTCTCAAGCCCAGAGATAATTAATCACCTGATGAAGCAGTGCTGAAGAGGCCAAGGACATAGGTTTGATCATCTTAGGCCAATTAGCTTCACTTTATTCCATTTTTGCCAACTGTAGATGAATCAGGGCAAATCCACGAGCAGAAGGGGAAATTACTCAAAGTGTATGTCTAAGTAAAATGCCTGGGGTGGGAGGGAGGCCCAAGAGGGAAGGGATTTATGAATACAGATAGCTGATTCCCTTGATAGTCCTTTGGACAGCAAGGAAATCAAACTAGTCAATCCTAAAGGAAATCAACCCTGACTATTCATTGGAAGAACTGATGCTGAAGCTGAAGCTCCAATACTTTGGCCACCTGATGTGAAGAGCCAACTTATTGGAAAAGACCCTGATGCTGGGGAAGACAAAAGGAGAAGGGGGCAGCAGAGGATGAGATGGTTAGATATCATCATCAACTCAATGGACATAAATTCAAGCAAATTCCAGGAGACCGTGAAGGACAGGGAAGCCTGGCATGCTGCAGTTCAAGGGATCACAATGAGTCGGACATGACTTAGCAACTGAACAACAACAATGGCTGATTCACTTTGTTGTACAGTAGAAACTAGTACAACATTGTAAAGCAATTATACTCCAATTTAAAAAATAAAATAAAATGCCCAGTTACTGGTAAAAATAAGTATTTATTTTTCTTTTTTGAAGGGAGAGATCCAAATGGCCCAGGCTGGTTTCACTCATTTGTGTGCCATGGTTTTAAGCTGATCCTTCCTATCTCCTAAAGGGTAAAATAAAATAAACATCACCTGAATCTCATCATTCCTACAAGAGGAGCAGCTCCACAGGGAGGGCCGTTTTCTATTTTGATTTCCGCACCATCTCCAGTACCCAGAACAGCGCCTAGCACTTAGCAGAGCCTCAATTGCTATCTAATCAGGGGATGATTAACCAAGTTTATCATTCACAAGTCACTCTCAAGTAATTAAGGGCTGGTGCAAATTATTCTAGCTCCATGTGAGTCCATGGCAGGTGCAGAATTCAGTCAATAAGCTCCTGGGTCTTGCACGTTGTTGACTTCAGCAGAAATCACTGCACAGAACTCCACCATTAGTATGGATAATGGCTCCCCCTCGATTCACAGCCACTATAACTAACCTCACTTAGCCTACATCCCATTCAAACATGCTGAATTACAGAAATAGACGGAAGCAGTTCTGCTTCTCATTTCTACAAATGAAAGGGCCCTCTCCATGTTAACCCAATTTCCAAGTCTTGCAACAAAGAAAAGCCCCCCTTTTCTGTCTTCCAGCATTTTCACCATAACCCACAGGGCCCAGTTTCCTCGCTGGGAGAGGCTGCTCTGTGACGACGCCTCCTGGACCATCCGAACCTGCTAGAAGATTAATTGGCTGGAAGAACCGCAAGGGAGCAAGGCTCCACTCCCCACTGCGCTTCTGGCATCTTAACTTCCCTTCCTCCACTTTTACGTCACTTCTCCAGGTGAAGGACCACAGCTGCAGAGGAAGCGCTACACCTCCTTCCCGCCTTAAGAGCACTTGAGCAGAGTGGTTCCTGGAAGGGAGAGACACTCCACGCTGACTAATCCACTCCCAGCAAGTGCTCCAGGGAAGCCCTCCTCTATTTAACAAGAGTTGCACTCCCCCTCCATCGCAAAGACCTAGCTAGCACTTCAACAGAGAAGGTCCCATCAATTTTCTTCCCACTTGAGAGTAAGTTCTGGAATCTTGTGTATTGCTGCTGGAGTTTTCAGGGCCCCTAAATCTCCCCATTTACCAACTCCCTTACCCGTCATTCTTTCCAAGCTTATAGAAGATCCCACCTTACCTGTTACTGTATGTGGATTTTTCACCCAAGCCAACCCAAAATCTGCTTAGAGGTGTGTCCCCATCACCAACTTACCTCCTCTCCCCCCAGCATTCCATAATCCAAATTCTGACACCAACTCAATGGACATGAGTTTGAGTAAACTCCAAGAGGTGGTGATGGACAGGGAGGCCTGGTGTGCTGCAGTCCATGGGGTCACAAAGAGTCAGACATGACTGAGAGACTGAACTGAACTGAGTCCATTTTCTACACCCCAAATGTCTGCACCTGACCAAGACTTAGGGAGACTTTATCGGATGGACAAGTACCCACACCTACATTTAAAATGGGTAACCAACAAGGACCTACTGCAGAGCACAGGGAGCTCTGCTCAATGTTATGTGACAGCCTGGATGGGAGGGGAGCTTGGGAGAGAATGGATACATGTATGTATATAGCTGAGTCCCTTTGTTGTCCACCTGAAACTATCACAACACTGTTTGTTGATTGGCTACACCCTAATACAAAATAAAACATTTTCAAAAATTTTTTAAAGACTTAGCCTCCACATGCCCATATATTCTTTCTTCCTCCAATTCTACAGAGGTTTTAGTTCAAAATCAGGAATACCACTCTTGTACAATTCCGAGTCCCCTTGGGCAACAGAGGCTATATAATTCAAGTAGTTTTCACTCACTTCCTAAAAAAATACATGTATAAGGTCATCATTCACATTATCCATGGCCATGGGATTTTCCAGGCAAGAATACTGGAGTGGGTTGCCATTTCCTTCTCTAGGAGACCTTCCAGACTCAGCGATTGAACCTGGGTCTCTTGCATTGCAGGCAGATTCTTTACCAACTGAGCCACCAGGGAAGCCCCTCTGTCTATGGCACAGGAATGAAATCTCAAAACCTCCCTTATTCATCACAGTGAACCAGAATGCTCAGAGCTGATGCTCATCAGAATCACCTGGAGGCTTTAAAACGCTGATTCCTTTGTCTCCCCAGAAACTCTGACCGCTCTTGTGCAGAGCGGTATTTCTGAAAAGCTCCCCTCATGATTACAGTGGTGGCCCAGCCTGAGGACACTGTCTCAAAGGAAAGCATTTGATGATTTGATCATAATTTACGAACACCACGAGGTTTTCACTTGAGTTAGGAACTTAGGAAAGTCCAAATGCATAAAGCTGGGATCCCTGTAACTCTAGATCTTTCCTTTCTCTCAGTATTTGAGTCGTGCAAGAACTCACTCAACTCCACAAGGCCCAGAAGGGTTCTTCCCCACCGTACTGTGGAACCCAGTGGCATGCACGAAGTAGGTGGTCAGCTGATACTAGTGGAATGGGTGGATTCTGCACCTCAAGTCACATTCTCCCGGGGACTAGAGATGGTGTAGCGACTACATGGCCATGTCAGGCTGTGACTCCTTCAGGTTTGGGAGCCTCCACCTAGGCATTAACAAGCAGCACCCGCCAGCTCCCCACAGCTACATCCTAGAACAAGGGTCCCAACCTCCAGGATCTAATGTCTGATGATCTAAGGTGGAGCTGATGTAATAAAAATAGAAATAAGGTGCACAATAAATGTAATGAGTTTTGACTCATCCCCAAACCATTCCCCCTACCCCAGGCCATGGAAAAACTGTCTTCCAGGAAATCTGTCCTGGGTGCTAAAAAGGTTGGGGACCGCTATGACCTAGAGCCATTCACCTCCCCAAATTCCAAGGAAACTGTTTTGATCTGTGCATGTGAAATGTGCTCACAGGACCAAACACGTCTGGGCCTGATTAAGAGAACACTGAAACCCGCTAGGCTATTTTGCCAAACAATAACACTGACATCTTTTCAGCTTTCAAAAGGTATCTGAGAGCGAAGGTTCCTTTCTTGGCTTGGCTCCTACTGTGTACGCCCTGAGAAACAATGGCCCCTCCAGGGGAGTTTCTCAGCAGGGGAAGCAGGTGCCCTCTCTCCCCAACCAGTCTCTACCTCCCACCCCGTCGAGAATCACTGTTTAGAGAAACCTAGCAATCCCAGGAAAGTCAGTGAGCAACAGTAATCCCCAGCATCAGGACGTAAGTGGAAAACACAAATGATACATATTTCAGCAGCAATGAGAAAACTTGCCCCCATTTCAAAACTAGGTGTGCAATTAGATGAATTTAGGCCAAGGGGACTCTCATAAATTTTTCAAGTGTTTTTTTCCTAAAGGTCGACAAATCCCAGTTTAATTTTAGGCAAAGAAAGAAAAACAAAATCTGTTGAGTCTGGAATTCATGTCCATGGTACACTTGAAAGTAGGTACTAAGCATTCTTCATCTTTGAGAAAAGCCCAAAAAAGGGGGGTTGTGGGCAGGCAAATATATAGAGAATTACTTCAAGTTTTTTCATTGAAAAGCATTTGTGTTTTTTATACAACCAAAAGGATATATGATTTGACTTTTCTAAACCCAGAAAGCTTATGGTTTATTTGGCTATTTGCAGGTGTATTCTGAACAGAGTCAATTATTATATTACAATAACCTAATGACAATATAGCATCACTACAGTAATAGCCGCAGACTAAGTTTAAATATAGTATTAGCAGTAGTAGTTTGTCGCTCAGTCGTGTCCGACTCTTTGCGACCCCGTGGACTGTAGCCCACCAGGCTCCTCCCTCCATGGGATTCTCCAGGCAAGAGTACTGGAGAGGGTTGCCATTTCCTTTTCCAGGGGATCTTCCCGACCCAGGGATTGAACCCAGGTCTCCCTCATTCCAGGCAGACGCTTTAACCTCTGAGCCACCAGGGAAGCCCAGTTTAGGGGCTAAATTTTGTATCTTAAGTGGTTTGGGAATCTTTGTCATTGATTATTTTAGGTGACAAAGGTATAACTTAGTAAGCCATCAAATCAGTGCCCTAAACAGAAAATGTGTAATTACTTACATAATACACTGCAACATTATTAAGGTAATTCTGTTAATATCATACGTAAGGGGGGTTAACAGAACCACCATCCCAAATGTATAGAAACTTCCAAAAAACTTAAGATATTCCTAAAAGGTAACTAGTGCCAAGAAAGAATCCAATTCATTCATTATACTTGGGATTTTATCATCAATTTTAATTTTTGTGATTTTGTAGTGAAGCACAGAAAAGTAAACAATAGGGAAAATATTCAGACATGTGAAACATTTAATTAATTCAATTTATTGAGAAAGCATAAACTAAGGTGTATTATACCAGGTTCTGAGCCTGGCAAGCTGCAGCCCATGGGATCACAAAGAGTCAGACGTGACTTAGCAACTGAACAACAACAAGTACCAGGTTCTGTGTTAAGGGAAGGCTATTAGAGATGGAGGAAGCCCCATCTAGTCATCCAGGAACTCACAGTAGACAAACACCATCTCACCGCAGCAATCTGATGAGAGCTTGAGCGTCAGAGAGCTGAGAGGACCCAAGGAAGGGAGCCCCACCTCCTCCTAAAGTGTCAGGGAGGCCTCTCAGAGAAGGTGGCACTTGTACTTGGTCTTAAATAATAAGCGTTTGCAGGCCAACAAGTTCAAGGGCTTGGCTGAAAGATGTTGATCTTAGGAGAGACGCAACAGAATGGTGGGGCTAGGGGAAAGACAGTGGCTGGTGGCAGAGAGCTTAGGAAAAACAAAGACAATGTTTCTGTGTTTTGCGGTGGAAGAGCAGAGCTACAAGGCTGGCCAGAATCATCCAGGATGCTAGGAGTGCATGAAAGATACAGCAATCAAGCCCTGAGGAAGCGTGGGTCAATGTCGACAACAGAGTTCTGGAGAAACTTCAATTTTCTTCTGACATTAATCATCAGTGGAAGAAGCTCCAAACACCTCTTTATGCATCTGGCTGATCCAAAGATGCTAAGTTGAGTCCTAGGCTAAGGGAAGCTCATTCTTCATCCTTGTAGCTCAAGGTCTGTGACCACATTTCCAGGCCCATAGAAGGTGACAGGGGACAGGGTAAGTGGAGGGGGGGGTGTCATTTTAAAGAAGCCTTAATAAATTCTCATCACCAACCAAAGCTTATGGGTCTAGGAGAATGCAGTCACCAAGGCACCCTGAGTGGGTTTTTTTTCATCAGGCAAGCAGCTTGAGAGACCCTTCAACAGCAAGGAGATCAAACCAATCAATCCTAAAGGAAATTAACCCTGAATATTCATTGGAAGGACTGATGCTGAAGCTGAAGCTCCAATACTCTGGCCACCTAATGCGAAGAGGTGACTCAATGGAAAAGATGCTGATGCTGGGAAAGACTGAGGGCAGGAGAAGAAAGGGGCAACAGAGGATGAGATGGTTGGATAGCATCACCCACTCAATGGACATGAGTTTGGGCAAAGTCCAGGAGAAAGTGAAGGACAGAGGAGCCTGGCTTGAATGCTAAACGTGCTGCAGTCCATGGGGCTGCAAAGAGTCAGACACGACTTATCAACAGAGCAACAACAACAAGCATCATCCCAAAAGATGGAGACTGCATTTCTACAAGAAGCCATAGTTAAGGTGGCAAGGTGCAGAAAAGCCTAAAGATGAAACTCCTTTTTAATTTTAAATTTGAAGTAACATATAGCCTTATGTACTATCCAAAAATTAGTAGATAAACATATTTCTCACAGATTCATCGAACATGATTTTGAACTTTTTTAGGAATTTTTGCACACAGGTGCAAGAGATAATGTTCTAAGACATGTGCAAGCTCACAGACAGCAGCTCCTTACCATTAAAACTCGGGTGACACTCTGCTTCCAGAGCTGTCGCCTGCCGATCCTAAACATCCCAGCAATCTGTTCAGCTTATAGATTCTTCCAGAATGATCTTCTAGCTCCTGGGAGACCAACTCATCATCCAACAGGCTTTCAGATGAAAAGTATTTTGGAGGACCAGAAGTTCAACATGTTTACATGTCCAACTTGCATGTATTAGGCACCATAAACATGGAATAAAAATTAAAACCTATACTTGAATTCATGTTTTCCTTCTAGAGGATCTCCGCCTTGGCCTCTCCTCTCTTCCAAAGCCCTGTGTTGTTAGGGCAATACTGTTTACACGCTATACAGTTGAACCGTGTCTCCCATTCATACTTATCAACCTATCAATGCATTTGAACAGCTGGGTTGCAACACAACCTCTGATATTTGTTTAATTCTAGACACTGCCCAGCAGTAAGCTTGAAGTCACCAGGGATATTTGAATCATTTCTTTGAAGAGTGAGTAACTTTAAACCATATCAAAACAGAAAACAGAGAAGCCACAGCTCTGAATCAGTTGCTCAAGACATTCAGTCCATCTTTGTCTAAACAACTTTTGTGTGCTCGATTAACTGCCAGGCTTGTGACTAATTGTGACTGTCAGGTAGGCTAATTGTAACTCAATGGAGCCATTTTCTTCCCATAAAAAACAAGCCTACTTCTTATGCAAATAGCAAATGATGTCCATAAATTACTTGCGCTCACAGAGCTGTACTTACAAATAAACCAAGGATATTTATTCTCTGTGACTAAAGATCTTGATCATCCTTGCTGTAAAGACATGAAGGGGAATCACAGCCAATGTGATCTGAGTCTAGTAGGCGTGATTTCTCTCATCAAGATGAATAAATGGCAGGACATTTAAGGTTGGACATGTTGAATCCAGGTTTTAGTCCTTGAAGTTCAAGTTTCAGGAACTCAAATCCAACCAGGTCATCCAAGGATAAATCGGGAACCAGGGGACCCATCCCACCAAGATCCTGCTAATTAATCTCACAGGAGACCCGTTTGAAAGCCAGGATGCTAATTTGGTATTGACACCTACTGTTAATTTGGATGTCAATTTGGTACCTGAACTTGGGAGATTCAAGTTGTCTCCTGTTGGAGACAGCATTAGGGCAGGGCCTCCATACATAGCTTCCCAAGTAGCACAGTGGTAAAGAATCCACAAAAGACACGGGTTCGATCCCTACGTTGGGAAAATCCCCTGGAGAAGGAAATGGCAACCCACTCCAGTATTCTTGCCGGGAAAATTCTATGGACAGATGAGCCTGGAAGGCTACAGTCCATGGGGCTGCAAAGAGTTTGACATGACTGAGCAACCGAGCACTGATTTCATTCCATACAGAGAGTTAACAGAGAGACAGCACTTAGACCTGAATACTGTTTGGTAAGCAAAGCACTAGAGACTTCTCTGGTGGTCCAGCGGCTAATACTCCAGCTCCCAATGCAGGGTACTGGGGTTCCATCTCTGGTCAGGGAACTAGAGCCTGTATGCCTCAACCAAGAATTGGCATGCTGCAACAAAGACTGGAGATCCTGCATGCTGCCAAATCAATAAGTAAATGTTTTTTAAAAGAAACACATACACACAAAACACAGGAAGTTATAGTTGGTTTATGGGATAGTTTTTCAGTCAACCTCTGGGTATAGGCAAGCAACTGTTTTTTGTTCTAACCATGAATGAAGACGGTATCTAGACTAGCCCTCATTCTCCTCTGTGCCAGGTTGAAAGGTCACCAGCAAATAGCAGTATTTTCTCATCCTCCTTGCTCAGCATCTCAGTCCTAAGGATCCTCTGTCAACACATGACCTCAGGACAGAGGAGACAATTCACTATGTCACTGTTTATCTTTCATTAGTTACATTGAAATCGCAGCTTCCCTAATGGTATTTTAGGCACCATCATCATTTCATCAGCCGCTCATTTATTAATGCAACGGTCTCTCTTGGGAAGAGTTACTTTCTGGGAAGATTTCCACAGATGGCTGATGGCATTCATCCTGGGTTTGGCAGGCATCACCATGGCTCTCTCGAGGCTCCGCAGTAAACTGCAAAGTCTTCCAACCTCTGGGGCTGAATTTCAGCAAAGACAGTAGATGTCTTAAGGAATGCCCTTGAGTGAAGGAGGCTCACTGAGAATTTTCATCACGCAGCACAAATGAGGGGCTTTCCTGGTGGCTCAGTCGGTAAAGAATCTGCCTGCGATGCAAGAGACCGGGGTTTGATCCCTGGGTCAAGAGAAACCCCTGCAGAAGAAAATGACAACTCACTTCAGTCTTTTTGCCTGGGAAATCCCATGGCCAGAGGGGCCTGGTGGGCTGCAGTCCATGAGGTCTCAAGTTCAGTCCACTCGCTCAGTCATGTCCAACCAGAGTCAAGTTGTTCTTTGCAACCCCATGGACTGCAGCATGCCAGGCTTCCCTGTCCATCACGTACTCCTGGTGCTTACTCAAACTTCACGTCCATTGAGTTGGTGATGCCATCCAACCATCTCATCCTCTGTCGTCCCCTTCACCTCCCACCTTCAATCATTCCCAGCACCAGGGTCTTTTCAAATGAGTCATTTCTTCGCATCAGGCAGCCAAAGTATTGGAGTTTCAGCTTCAGCAACAGTCCTTCCAGTGAATATTCAGGACTGATCTCCTTTAGGATGGACTGGTTGGATCTCCTTGCAGTCCAAGGGATTCTCGAGAGTCTTCTCCAACACCACAGTTCAAAAGCATCAATTCTTCGGCACTCAGCACAATTTAGCAACTAAACCACTGCTACAGCACAAACCAATCAAAGCACAAGCCTGCATCTGACCCCTTGCCCCCTAATCGCCAGCCGACAATAGAGTCAGTTTCTGGTCATTGGAGAAGGGTATCAAATGCCGCCCAGAGAGAGACTCGGGTGAGTTTTCCTATGAGCACTTTCTACCAGGCGACGGCTTCAGCAAGCAAGACACCTCCTTGTTGCTGTTTTTCAGTCCCATCCAGCTCTTTGCTGCCCCACAGACTGCAGCACGCCAGGCTCCTCTGTCCTCCACTCTCTCCCAGAATTTGCCCAGATTCATGTCCAGAGTTAGTGATGCTGTCCAACCATCTTATCCTCTGCCACCCCTTTCTCCTTTTGCCCCCCTCCTCCTACAGGAACTTTTAAGCTGAGGAGTCCTCCAGCCCTATCTTTATGGACGATGCACTGTTCCAAGCTGAGCATATTGGCCATTTCACAAATCTTAAGTGAGATATGAGAATACAAGAGTGGACAATGAACATCCTATAGGCAGGAGACTTCATCCAGAAATCCAAGTACCTTTAGGCAAGGTTTAAAGTTTCACTTTGATTCATTCACTCACTCTTCATTCAGCAAATGTGAGTAGTTTTATAGGACCAGGCACTGTACTATGTATTAAGCATGCTGCTGCTAAGTCGCTTCAGTCATGTTCGACTCTGTGCGACCCCATAGATGGCAGCCCACCCGGCTCTCACGTCCCTGGGATTCTCCAGGCAAGAATACTGGAGTGGGTTGCCATTTCCTTCTCCTATGCAGGAAAGTGAAAAGTGAAAGTGAAGTCATGTCTGACTCCTAGCGATCCCATGGACTGCAGCCTACCAGGGTCCTCCATCCATGGGACCTTCCCAGCAAGAGTACTGGAGTGGGTTGCCATTGCCTTCTCCGTCCAGTTGCCATAGAGCAGCTAATTAAAACACATGCTTGGGACTTCCCTGGCAGTCCAGTGGTTAAGAATCGGCCTTGCAATTTAGGGAGACAGGTTCAATCCCTGGTCAGGGAACTAAGATCTCTCATCCTGCAGAGGAACTAAGCCCCAGTGCCACAACTACTGAGCCCACATGCTGCAGAGCCCGTGTGCCACAACAAAAGATCCCACGTGATGCAACAAAGGTCTCGTGGGCCAGTGATTATGTAAGACTAACACCCAAAACAGCCAAATAAATAAATTAAATTAATTTAAAAATCACAATTAATCAAACACTAAAAAAATGTTCATCGTAAAATGCATAATTATTTTAGAGGACTTCCAAAGAGAAAAATAAAACACTGCCAATTACACTTAAAAACAACCTCAATTTTAAGCTGCATTCTGAATTCATAGACATTAAAACGTAAAACATATAGATCTCAGAACCAATGAAAAGCCAACATGCCAGCCTTCACTTGGGGAAGATATGAAGTAAATAACATAATTATAAATAAAATATGATTACACAAATTGTGGAAAGTGCCATTAAAAAGGAAATCCTGATGCAAGCTTCACTTGGATCTGTGTTCTAAATTACTGCCGTTTGTACTTATATTCCAAAGTGTGAAACTTTCTGAACTCATCGCTATATCATGAAGAATCACCCACGTTGAGCCTTGCAGCCCTGTATGTACAACCTACCGTGGTAGAGTAGCAAAGTGCAAGTTCTGGGTCAGACACATGCATGCTGTGTGCATGTTAAGTTGCTTCAGTTGTGTCTGACTCTGCACGACCCTATGGACTGCAGCCTGTCCATGGGATTCTGTCCACGAGATTCTCCAGGCAAGAATACTGGAGTGGGTTGCCATTTCCTTCTCTAGGACATCTTCCCGACCCAGGGATTGAACCTGCGTCTCTTACATCTCCTGTATTGGTAGGTGGGTTCTTTACCACTAGCTCCAACTGGGTAGGACACACCTGGGTTTAAAACCCAGCATTGTTCTCTTTCAGCTATATGACATCAGAGCTTTTGCTTTCTAAATTATGCACTAGAAATAAACCCACCTGCCTAACAGACTTGCGATTATGTAAAATTCCTGGATCCTCACAGGTACCTAATACATGAAAAATATGATAATATTTTTTATTTGCAAAAAAAGTTATGACTACAATTAGTGACAATACCAATATAGGGACAAATTCCCAAGGAATTTAACCCAACACATAAATTTCAGTGTAGAGCTGCTTCAAAATTTTGCTCTTGATTTCCCAATATACCCCAAGAGAAAGAGTAGATCCAGGTTTTAATGGCTACCATCTACACATTTTTCACAGATTTCTGCTTCTAAATGTCTCAGTGAGGCCAAGCAGAATTAAATACATTCATCAGTTTAATGGCCTTGTAAACAATGATACAAGGGGGCAGCATAAAAAAGGGTAAGTGGGATGAGAAAGTACCATATTTCAATCCATTCTGAGTAGCACATTTTTTGCACTTTTTACCATATTGAAATGGGGCACATCTGCTCTTCACTTTTAACTGTTGGTTGACAGAAATCATGGCCAGAGTTTGTGCAGACTCAGTTGTCACTCCAGGTATCAGGATAAGGCCACTGGAGCACCTCAATATCACAGTCAACAAACTACTGAAAATCCAGCTGAGGAGGAATGTGTGTCCTGGTTGTTTTCTGAAAACCTGCCACTGATACCTTCTGAGAAGATCAAGAAAACAGCAGCATCACAACGCACAGAATACCTGACAGGAGATGGAAAGAAAACCCCAGGAGAGTCAGACCCTCGATGGGAAGAAGCTTTGGAAATTTCTTAACCCATTCATTACATCTATATTTGTATGGATGCACAAGAGTGACATGATTTTTCTAAATCTAAGTTTAATCAAACCAGTCAATCCTAAAGGAAATCAACCCTGAATATTCATTGGAAGGACTCATGTTGAAGCTGAGGCTTCAATATTTTGGCTACCTGATGTGAAGACCTGACTCACTGGAAAAGACTCCGATGCTGGGAAAGATTGAAGGCGGGAGGAAAAGGGGATGACAGAGGATGAGATGGTTGGATGGCATCTCCAACTCAATGAATATGAGTTTGAGTAAGCTCCAGGAGTTGGTAATGGACAGGGAAGCCTGGCATGCTGCAGTACATGGGGTCGCAAAGAGTCGGACACGACTGAGCAACTGAACTGAACTGAAGGGCATAACATACAGGGAAAATATCAGCAGCAAAGCACAGAGGTTGGATTTCAAAAGCAAGCCTTTCTGGTGCTGCAGTTGTACAGAAATATGAGTGATTAATCTCTGAAGGGTATGTGAGGCTGAACTGTGTGTGTCAACCTGTGATAGGTGGCCCTCACCAGCATTAGGAAGTCACTGAAGAATAAGTTGATGAAAATCTTGATTAGGAAGATTATGCTAAAGAATGGGAGGAAAGGAAGATTGAAGTCAGAATCCTGGCATGAGGAAACAAAGGATTTAATAAGGGAGTGGAGACAGTGGTCACCTGATCCACTCAAAACCAAACAAGCTAAGGGACTTCCTCAGCAGTGGCTAAGACTTCCAGTGGGTAAGACTCCACTCTTTCAATGCAGGGGCACAGGTTTACTTCTTGGTGGGGGAACTAAGACCCCACATGAAGCATGGCACTGGCCAAAAACAAACAAGCTAGATGAAAAGAGGCAGGTTCTTTTATCCCATCCACCATGTTGCCACCCCTAAGCTACCCCCATATAGAAATCCTGGATGAAGAAGAGGGGAGAAACAGATAAATGCAACTTGACAATTGGTAATGGGGGATTCCATGGTGATTGGAATTTGTCCAGGGTGATTCCATGCTGTGCCAAGCTTGGTAAAGTGAAGAATAACTCAACAGGAATGGAAGAATCTAGAGAAGGAGTGAGTGTTGGAGAAAAGAACACTAAGGGAACAGAAATAAAGCTCCGCTTCTTTGCTTTTCCTATTGGTCTTTTCATCTTGAAAACGTGAAGGTCAGTATGCTTGTGCTTGGTCGTTCAGTTGTGTCTGACCCTTTGCAACCCTCTGGACTGTAGCCCGCCAGGCTCCTCTGTCCATGGGATTCTCCAGGCAAGAATACTGGCATGGGTTGCCATTTCCTCCTCCAGGGGATCTTCCTGACCCAGGGATTGAGCCAGTGACTCCAGCATTGGCAGGCAGATTTTTACCACTGAGCCACCTGGGAAGCCCAAGAATACTGGCATCGGTAGCCTACCCCTTCTCCAGGGGATCTTCCAAGAACATCCAGTATCTTTCTCTTTACTTCTAAATTCATAAAAGAAAGAAAAAACTCACAATTAAAAGAAAGATAAGTAATCATATGTGGATTCAATAATTACTTTAGCTGTCTTGCCTTAAAAATTTTTTTGAAAACTTAAATTAAGTGGTGCAGGATGTTGGTTTTGCTATGATTGCTGTGAGTTCAAAATGTGCAACAAAAGCTAAAAAAGATGCATACATTTTCTGCAGCCTCATCTGCCAAAATTCAAAAGAGGAAGGGAGAAACACAAGTAAGATCCCAAAGGACAATACAGAAAATTGATGCATTAGAGAAAAGCATCTGCTAAACAGAACACCCAAGTTCCGCAGGTATAGATTGGAAGAACAGAGATGCTCGGTGTTAATACTCATTCCAGATGTTATTTTGTATAGTACCTTTTGAGCAGAAAGTGTAAGAATTAGGAAGTTTTGCTCAACCTTCTGATTTCTTGTCTTTCCTCTGGGGATACTTCAATGTATTCACAGAAACAGCATTGTCCTGATGTTGGGAAGCCATGTTTTTGATGTTGACACCCAAATACTGGTTGAGTGTATGATGTTAATAAACCACCTGCCACTCCGGTCCCAATTGCCCATGAACAACAGGAAGTAGGTGATCAGATGATCTTACAGGCACCATCCAATTCTAAGCAAGATGGAGGAACTAAGCGAGTGATCTCCATCACTTGCATCCCAGGCATACAGCATCTTAAAGTAATCGAAACATTATCTTAACATGAATTTTTCAAGTACAATCTTACAACACAGCAAACAAAACACTGGAAAATTATGATATCCCTGGAATCATCTGAAACGAGGCTAATGACTTTAACTTTGCAGGGCTGTGACATCTTTGATAATATTGTTTTCCCATAGAAATTTTTTCCCATTCTAGATGCCCAATCTTGAACAAATGATGTTCCCTGGACCAACACACTTGTTCTTTTGTGTATAAAGCTACATAGTGCTTTCAATGGACTACTACTAAGCCATAAAAAAAGAATGAAATAATGCCATTTGAAACAATATGGATGGACCTAGAGATTATCATCCATATTGTTACAAATACCATTATCAATAACCTCTGATACACAGATGATACCACTCTTATGGCAGAAAGCAAAGAAGAACTAAAGAGCCTCTTGATGAAAGTGAAAGAGGAGAATGAAAAAATTGGCTTAAAACTCAACATTTAGAAAACTAAGATCACGGCATCTGGTCTCATCACTTCAGGGGAAGTAGATGGGGAAACAATGGAAACAGTGACAGACTTTATTTTCTTGGGCTCCAAAATCACTGCGGATGGTGATTGCAGCCATGAAATTAAAAGACGCTTACTCCTTGGAAGAAAAATTATGACCAACCTAGACAGAATATAAAAAAGCAGAGACATTACTTTGCCAACAAAGGTCCAGTCAAAGCTATGGTTTTTCCAGTAGTCATGTATGGATGTGAGAGCTGGACCATAAAGAAAGCTGAGCACCGAAGAATTGATGCTTTTGAACTGTGGTGTTGGAGAGGACTCTTGAGAGTCCCTTGGACTGCAAGGAGATCCAACAGTCCATCCTGGGTGTTCATTGGAAGGACTGATGCTAAAGCTGCAACTCCAATACTTTGGCCACCTGATGTGAAGATCTAACTCATTTGAAAAGACCCTGATGCTGGGAAAGATTGAAGGTGGGAGGAGAAGGGGATGACAGAGGATGAGATGGTTGGAAGGCATCACCGACTCAATGGACATGAGTTTGAGTAAGCTCCAGGATTTGCTGATGAACGGGGAAGCCTGGCATGCTGCAGTCTATGGGGTCTCAGAGTCAGACACAACTGAGCAGCTGGACTGAGCTGAACTGAGAGATTCTCATACTCTAGGTGAAGTCAGTCAGACAGACAAAGACAAATATCATATGATATCACTAATATGTGGAATCTAAACAAGTGGTACAAGTGGCACTCATTTACAAACAGAAATAGACTCACAGACATAGAAAAACAAACTTACAGTCATCAGAGGGGGAAGGGGAGATGGCTAAACTAGGAGTCTGGAATTAAAATAAATATACTGCTATATATAAAATAGGTAACCATCGAGGACCTATGGTATAGCACAGGTAACTACACTCAGTATCTTATAATAACCTATAAGGGAAAGGAAACTAACAGAGAATAGATAGATACGTATATGTGTAACTGAATCACTTTGCTGTTCACCTGAAACTAACACAACATTGTAAATCAACTCTATTTCAATAAAACTTTTTGAAAAACTAAGCTGTAGTGCTTTTTAAGATTCTCCTCCCAAACCTAAACACAAGCTCAGGGGCTCCAAATGAAGATATGAAAATCAAATCTTAGGTGCCAATCACAGAAGTCATAGTAGTGAAGTCCACCCAATACTCTGCTCCTCAATCAGCTACTTAACCTGGTTCTAATTTTTTCATATTAGTCCCTTTCAGATCATATTGCCTCATTCAGTTACCCCATTCGCTCTTTATTTAAGACCAAAATTTTGGCACTATTTCACACACCATTGAGAAAAACAACACTTCTTTAATTAGCATCTTGTTTGTAGTTATAATCTAAAAGATAAGCAACAGCTTGGGAACGATCCTATGCCTTAATTACATGTTCTTTCCGAAAACCAAGGTCCAAACAATAAGACAAGTATTAACTGGAGAGATGTGGAAAGAATCCTTATTTCTTTAACAATTGTTATGTATCTATTTATGCTGTTTAGCTGTCCCGGGTCTGCACCGCTGCGTGGTTTTTTCTCTAGGTGTGGAGAGTGGGAGCTACTCTCTAGCTGTGGTTGGGGGCTTCTCATCGCTGTGGCTTCTCTCGGGCTTGGTCTTCAGTACTTGCAGCACGTGGGCTCAGCCTTTGTGGTGCACAGGCTTGGTTGCTCCAAGGCATGTGGGATCTTCTCGGGTCAAGAATCAAACCTGCGTCTCCTGCATTGGCAGGCGGATTCTTTACCACTGAGCCACCAGGGAAGCCCAAGAATCCTTGTTAACGCGCTAGTTCTTGCTTTGTGGAAGCTGTAGATACGAATGATCCTGACCTTTATGTTACCTGTCTGTTGCTACTGTTCCACCCATGGGCTTTCTCAGGCACTTAGGTATGATGCTCTTCCCAAACATAAAGCAACAGAAACACCAACTCATATTCCATCTCTTTTGGCTCTGATTTAGTTTATCAGGTATTTATTTAGAAGGAAACTATCTTTCTTACATAAGTCTGATAATGAAGATGCCAAGATCTGGTTCTGAAAATGACGATGTCAAGGACTGGTGAATAACACTGAGACATGAGTGTTAGTTCCACATTCCCCCATCTACCAGCTCCCGCTGATTCCCACCAACAGACACACACAGCCCTGCAGGAAGCTAACGTCACAGCAGCAGAAATGAGGGGCAGGGGCCCAGTGTTCACTGGAGGACCATTTTGAGGCTGCTCTGCCATTACCACAGCTGTGCTTATTTAACAGGGAAAGAAGAAAGCAGAGAGACAGGTTCATGAACAAACATCAAAATTCTTATGGAATCCTGCATCTCTCTGCTTTTCTCTTGTGCTAAAATGTCATGAAATGGTAATCTCAAAATCTTGTCCCTTTCCTCCAGAGAATAAAGTAAGTCAAATGGCATTCAGTGTAAAAATCAAATCCTAGTATTAGGGATGTTTTGTTGATTCACTCAAGAGACATTTTCTAAAAGCAACAAAGAACAACATCCCAGGCTTCTAATATCACCCCTTCAGAATCACATTACTTAGCCATCATCATGGGGAACTTCCCAGTGTATGATAGCATGACTTTGAAAACCCTTTTAATATGATATTTTCGGGAATGACTACCCACTCCAGTATCCTTGCCTGGAGAATTCCATGGACAGAGGAGCCTGGCAGGCTACAGTCCACGGGGTTGCAAACAGTCGGACATGCTGCTGCTGCTAAGTCGCTTCAGTTGTGTCCGACTCTGTGAGACCCCAGAGACGGCAGCCCACCAGGCTCCCCTGTCCCTGGGATTCTCCAGGCAAGAACACTGGAGTGGGTTGCCATTTCCTCCCTGAGCAACTAACACTGTCATAAATACAAACCCACAAAAATAACCAAGACATATTTATAAACTTGGAGGTTAAGACTCACACCCATGCCAAGGAGTCTGGTAGTAAAGTGATGCATTGTTTCACAAGGCAGAAAAATTTGATTACAAGAATGTGATCAGATACAGAAAATCTATTTCTCTGAAACCAAGCAGTGATTTCTAGAAAGAATGTTCTGTCTCTCTTTGAAAAGGTTAATGATAAACTTGGGGAGATGTCAAAGGAAGATATGTCCAGTCAGAGCTAAGAATGATCACTTCAGAAAGAGAGCAGCTGATGGAAGGTCAGAGTTCAAGGGGAGGCTCAGATGCTTTGCTTTTGGTGACCTCTGACCTCCACCAATACCACTGCAAACTCTCAGAACAGGGATGGATCTGTCCACATCACAGCTATATTTCTGGATCTTTGCACTGCTCATTAAGTGAATGAAGAAAAGTCCCATCTATAACCTCATCCAGGAGGTAACTAAGTCTTTAAACCCCAAATAACCTACAGTTACAAATGAGTTACTCTGCTACCAAGAAAGCAAAATTTATTTTGCCAAAGAAGACAAAAATAACCCAATTTATTTACCTGCTCATGTTTATTAAACTTCACCTTTCTTAAAGACCGTAACATAATTTGTAATAAATGCCATTACTGCCTATAGATTTCACAAGGCAAATCTCAAATCCTGCTGTTTCCCTCAATAGCAAAAATTTGAAAACATTTCAGAGAGGAAACATAAACTTCATTATTGCATACATAAAGAAGATATTCCAGCCATTAAATGGAATGAATTAGAGTCAGTTCTAGTGAGGTGGATGAACCCAAAGCCTGTTATACAGAGTGAAATAAGTCAGCAAAATGATGTAAATTCATGCACATAGATGGAATCTAGAAAAAAGATACTGATCAACCTATTTTGGGGGCAGCAAGAGAGATTCAGACATAGAGAACAGACTTATGGACACAGTGGGGCAAACTGAGAGAGTAACACTGAAACAGACACATTACCACACGTGAAACAGCCAGCCAGTGGGCATTTGCTATAAGAAGCAGGGAGCTCAGCTGCGTGCTCTGTAACAACCCAGTGGGGTGCGATGGGATGAGAGGTGGGAGGGAGGTTCAAAGGGAGGGGACACACATATAACCTATGGCTGATTCATGGTGATGTATGGCAGAAACCAACACAACATTGTAAAGCAATTATCCTCCAATTTAAAAATAAATTAATTAAAAATAATTAGAAATTCATTTTATTGCTAACAAACTAAATTATAAAAATGCCATGCAGATCAAATTGTTCTTCCAAAGCTACTTTAAGATGAGTGTCAATGCTTACGTCTTACCAAAACCAGCATTACAACTTTTCTGACAGAGCAGGGACACCCAATATTAATCTTTATATATATATATATATATATATACACGTGCACGCACACACACACACATATGGTTCCTATCCATATAGTCAAAACTATGGTTTTTCCAGTAGTCATGTACAGATGTGTGTTGGACCATAAAGAAGGCTGAGTGCTGAAGAATTGAGGCTTTTGAACTGTGGTGCTGGAAAAGACTCTTGAGAGTCCCTTGGACTGCAAGGAGAACAAACCAGGCAATCCTAAAGGAAATATGTCCTGAATATTCACTGGAAGGACTGATGCTCAAGCGGAAGCTCCAATACTTTGACCACTTGATGTGAGGAACTGACTCACTGGGAAAAAAACCCTGATGCTGGGAAAGACTGAGGGCAGGATGAGAAGGGGGTGACAGAGGTTGAGATGGTTGGATGGCATCATTGACACAATGGACATAAGTTTGAGCAAATTCCAGGGGATAGTGAAGGACAGGGAAGCCTAGCGTGCTGCAGTCCATGGGGCTGCAAAGAGTTGGACATGACCTAGAGACTCAACAGCAACAACATATACATACTCTTCCGATGGTAAGTACACTTAACAGTGCTTTACAATGCAATATCTAGTTCCAGCTACTTAATTGCCAGTTCCCTGATTTTCCATCAATTATTAACCTTTCCACTGAAAAGAGCTGACATTGGGCCTTGTATTCAAAGGCAGACCCCAGGTAGATTCAAATATTCAAGTGAAATGGAACCATTAATAACATAAATAAACTCTCATTGATTAAGTTCCATTATTATGGGGACGTAAATGTACCGAGTATGAAAACATGAAGGCTGGAATAAGACAAAGATTTTGAAAACGTAGCCCTTACCTGGTGATTTAGCATTTGACATGAAATTAATCTGAACAATTAATTTCTTGGCATTGTTTTCACTTTCAAACATGACATCATCAAAACTATGGGAAGATTATTGTTTAAAAGGAACCAAAGATACAGAGAAAGACTCTAAAGAATAAAGCTAGGTTGTATAATTCCTTTCCTATTTCCATATTTTAGGTGTGATTTATATACTTTAAGAAAATGTTTCAGTCTAGATCACTAACCTCATCAAAGTCAACCACTGTTATATTTATTGAGCTTCTTGGATACACCCACCATATGTTATTCAGGTGTAAGATACAAAAAGTTTATAATCTAGCAAAGGAGACAAAACCACTATTGGTCAATAATAAAGCACTAAATTGTGAGAACCTGTCAAAGTTTATTGCAATCCAGACTACAGTATCAAGTCGATATATCAAAAATCTGCTGCTGCTGCTGCTAAGTCGCTTCAGTCATGTCTGACTCTGTGCGACCCCAAGGATGGCAGCCCACCAGGCTCCCCCGTCCCTGGGATTATAACCCCTTAATATTCAATAAAGTTTAAAAGATAAGAAAAGAATTTTTCATAAAACTCAGTTTTGAAATTAGCCTGAATCACTTAAAGTAGGAACCACAGGATACCTAAAAACTAAAGGAAAAAATTAAAAAGATTTAAGAAAGTCTGTACCATTTTCCTTTCCTGTGTTAGCCATTCAATTGTGTCCAACTGTGTGCAACCCCATGGACTGTGGCCAGCCAGGCTCCTCTGTCCATGAAATTCTCCAAGCAAGAATACTGGAGTGGGTTGCCATTTTCTCCTCCTCGGGATCTTCCTGACCCAGGGATCAAACCCAGGTCTCCGGCACTGTAGGCAAATTCCTTACCATCTGAGTCACCTGAGAAGCAGAGTATAAAGATGTTCTCGCAACAAGTGTTCTCAAAATGAGCAACAGTGAGCCAGGAGAAAATACTTTCTGCTTTTCCACTTCCTTCCTCCTCATCTACCAAAACAAAAGTTTAACATTTGAATCTCCTCCCAGAGAAAATTCTAGAAGGAAGATAGTGTCTCCTTGTTCCCCATGAAGTCACTCCAGCATTCATATCCCTGTCAATTTCCTGAGCGAGGCCCATCCCACCTTGTACATCTAGGTCTTCTTCATTCTCTTAACCTCCCCATCTGCTTCAGTCTCCCTCCTTTCTTATCCTAAAGCCTAAAGGAAAATGATCTCTCAAGCAAATCTCACATCATCACCAATTTTCCTGCCATCCTGAGCACCATGTTGAAACAAATCAGGATCACACCATCAACCTAAAGACTAAGGCAGACCACGGGCACATTGCTTGGCAAGTGGGTTTTTCAGCCAAACAACAGAATGAAGGAAACATGGTGTGCCGAATGGCTTATTACATTATAACAACAAAGCACAGGAAAACAAAATTGAAGGTGTTAATTCATTGCGTGATGTAGAGCAATAGCAGAAAATCTATTGCTTTTCTAATCCAGAAAATGCACAGAGCTGAAAACAGCAATCTCCTAGGAGCAAAACCGAGGCAATTATGACTAAAAGAACCACAGTTGAAGGTAATATTCCTCCAAATGGTTATCCTCATTGGGGAATTACATGTGTACTTTTAAAAAATAAATAAGAAAATTAATGAAATGGAAAACATTTTTTAAGTCCCCAAAGTTTGTCCTAGAGAAAGTTTTCTAAATGGTAAGCACTCTATCAGACTTTTTCTCTAATTAGTTCCATTCGACCCTTACAGTAATCCCAGGTGGCACTAGGGGTAAAGAAACCACCTGCCATGCAGGAGATGTAAAAGTCCAATCCCTGGGTCAGGAAGGTCCCCTGGAAGATGGCATGGCAACTCACTCCAGTATTCTTGCCTGGAGAATCCCATGGACAGAGTGGCCTGGCAGGCTACAATCCATGGGGTTGCAAAGAGAGGGACACGACTGAAGCGACTTAGCACCCACACAACTCTTCCAGAGATTAAATCTCACTAAAATCAGGTCCAAACTCTCATTTAAATATACTTATTTTATTCTGATATATATGGAAAAGCAAAGGGGAGGAGAGGTTCTGCCCAAAATGTGCAACAATGAAGGAAGAAGAGCTTCAAGCCACCTCCTGCTCTTTCCTACAAACCTCACCCTTGTGCAAAGACATCAACCATTGCCCACTCAGGCAATGGGGGTCCATGTTCTTCTCCAGATATACTTTCAGAATCTGTCTGAAATCCACTCCCGTCCTGGGCAGGCCAAAGTCCTATTCATGTGTCCAGGGTATATCCCCACGTCCCTTCCTCTGTCTTATCCTTCCTGAATCTCAGGGTTACCTTCTCTGAAATTCTATTGCTCATTCTTTAACTCAGATAGTTTTCATCCTGAAATAACAATGACACTTTAGAAATATAAATTGTACTAGGAGTCCAAAAGTCCGTTATACACCGCTGTGTCTTTTTTCCTGTCTTGCATACAGGGTCGTCATTGCTATCTTTCTAAATTCCATATATATGTGTTAGTATACTGTATTGGTGTTTTTCTTTCTGGCTTACTTCACTCTGTATAATCGGCTCCAGTCCAGGAAAAAAAAAAAATTGTACTAGGATATTTTCGGAAGCGAAGATTTGAATATTGTGAATCACGCAGCATCTCACACAGAAGTGATCATTTTTAAATTAACCTAATAGTCTATATGCATCCAAGGTGGCAATAGTGGTAGACCCACCTGCTAATGCAGGAGATATTAGGGACTCTGGTTTAATCCCTGGGGCAGGAAGATCTACTGGAGGAGGGCATTGCCAACCCACTCCAGTATCCTTGCCTGGGAAATTCTGCGGACAGAGAAGCCCGGCAGGCAACAGTCCATAGTGGCGCAGAGTCCAACATGACTGAAGCGACTTAGCACACACACACACCTAGTGTATATGGTAATAAACAACAAATGATATTCCTTTCTGTTAAGGAGTACCTCTGTTTTTTAGCCCTCTTGAAGGTGTTATTTTTCATGCCACTGTTGTTCTCATCCTTGCTGCTGTTTTTCTGTTTTAATGTGTTGCGTTGGTAGTGGTAGTGTTATTTGGGGTATGTGGCAGAAGGAAGCACTGATAAACGTGAAAGGCAAATTCCAGCCCCTCCTGTGTCAGTTTCCTTCCTCTGTGTCCTTAATTAAATAGAGGACATATACTTACTTATTCTGCATTTCTACTTTCCTTAATTAGCCTAGACTGAAGCTTGAGGTTTACATGACAATCAACTCTAACATTTCTTTCTGGCACTGAAATATACAAACAGGTGGGGGTTTTTTATTATCATTTTACTGAGTGATTATCAAATGGGATAGAATTGCTAACTGGAATTTTGTGAACTGAATTATTCATTAGAGTGAATTTCAATATACCAAGCATCAACTTACCATTGCTTCGAGCCATCCACTAAGGTTTACAAATATTTTCGTTCGGGGAATTGCTGTTGCAATAGTATTTGCAGTAGGGGAATGTCAAGTTGGTAAAACTCCACTATTAATAATGGATTCATAGATGCATGAAAGGAGTTTCGTGCCTGCAATCAACAGGTTTAGGCTTACCAGGCTTTTTTTCTTTTCTTTTTAAAAAGAAATCCTCAGAATTCCAGTTACAAGATTTACAGCATTTCAGTCTTATGCCCTATAAAATCTTATGTTCGAAGGTTAATAAAATGAGATTAATCCAGAGATACTACATGTTGGCTTCTTTTCTTTTTTCCTTTCAAGCGCAGCATGTTAGATGATGCAGCCTAAACTGTGGAAAGATGTGGAAACGGCCAACCACTAGTGGAGGTTAGCTGCCATCCAGTGGCTGGAAGTGAAATTCACCCAAACCCCTCTCTGCCTGATGAGCTAAGGAACTGCAGAACAGTTCATCCAAAGTACATCAAAGACTCAATAATTTACATTTACTGTCTAGTATTTACATAAAGACCACAATCATGGGGGAAATTATTGAATACTTTAATGGAAGTGAAGCCACAATCTCCTCCTTTATAATTCTAAATCATAAGAAATATCTTTTTGTTCAAATTGTTTCCCTTTCAAAAATTCCCAATTTAGAAACTTTGTCTATGTCATAAGAACCAAACTAAACAATGAAATGATTATCAGTGATAAAACAGATCTGACTACATGCAAGGTAGCACATTGAAGAGGCAAAAATTTTGATGTCAATCTCTAAAGAAAAACATGCAAATATATCCCTAAAGTGATCTGAATATTTATACAAGTACATAGTGAATTCACCGTGAACAAGTCCTAACACTTCCTCTTATGTAAAATGTAGTACCATTCTCTTATTTAAAACCTCCAACCTCTTTTAAACAATTATAATACTGTTTTTTAATAGTTTTTACTTAAAAAATAAATACACTGATTTATTCTAAAAATGATACACACTTATTGTGAAAATGTAAATAAAAACACAATAATCTGAGCACTATTACAGTCAGTTTTCTATGAGAAATGCTCTACCATCTCCCTTTTCTTTAAAAAAAATTATTTTATATGCATGTACATATATATATACAGACACCCACATAAACACATATATGTATATGCATATGTGTTAGTCAGTTGTATTCTGACTCTCTGTGGCCAGATGGACTATAGCCTACCAGGCTCCACTATCCATGGAATTCTCGAGGCAAGAATACTGGAGTATTCTATATTCTTACTAAATACTGGAGTGGGTAGCCATTCCTTTCTACAGTGGATCTTCCCAACCCAGGAACTGAACTCATGTCTCCTGCATTGCAGACAGATTTTTTACCATCTGAGTCACCAGGGAAGCCCTTTCTGCATCTGCACATCCTGATATTTAGTCTACAAGATATCATGAAAATGTTCTCATATTACAGAATATTCCTTTTAGGTTGGTTTCATTTTTTTTTTTACTGTTAGGAACAACAATATAATGAATAGTTCTCTGGTAAAATCCTTGTATAGACCTCTGCTTATTTACTTCAATAAATTATTAGAAAAAATTATTGCTTAAAATATATCCATTGGTTTGTGTATTAATTTTGTTTGATCTTTGCCTGTATGATAGATAAGAAATGGCTGTTATCTCATTGCTGGTCTAATGTGCAAGTCTTTAACAATCATGAAGCTAAATATTCTTAAGTATTTATTGGCCATTTGTGGGGTGGTTGTGAATCGCCTATTCATGTCCTTTCCTACTTTTTTCCTAGTGATTCTCTTTCTATTGATTTGCAATTTCTCCTTTAAGATTGGATAAAGATATTGTACACATACAAAATATGAGCTGCTTTGATACTACTATCCTACAAAGTAGAATTAAAGAGAAAAGTCTTAAAGATTTGTACCAAGATAAACATTTTATGTGTGGATCACAAAAACTGCGGAAAATTCTGAAAGAGATGGAAATACCAGACTACCTTATCTGCCTCCTGAGAAACATGTATGCAGGTCAAGAAGCAACAGTTAGAACTGGACATGGAACAATGGACTGCTTCAAAATTGGGAAAGGAGTGCATCAAGGCTGTATATTGTCACCCTGCTTATTTAACTAATATGCAGAGTACATCATGAAAAATGCTGGGCTGGATGAAGCATAAGCTGGAATCAAGATTGCCGGGAGAAATATCAAAAACCTCAGATATGCAGATAACACCACCCTTATGGAAGAAAGCAAACAGGAAATAAAGAGCCTCTTGATGAAAGTGAAAGAGGAGAGTGAAAGAGCTGGTTTAAAACTCAACATTCAAAAAACGAAGATCACGGCATCTGATCCCATCACTTCATGGCAAATAGATGGGGAAACAATGGAAACAGTGACAGACTTTATTTTCTCGGGCTCCAAAATCACTGCAGATGGTGACTGCAGCCATAAAATTAAAAGAACGCTTGCTGCTTGGAAGAAAAGCTATGGCAAACCTAAACAGTGTACTAAAAAGCAGAGACATTACTTTGCCAACAAAAGTCTGTCTAGTCAACGCTATGGTTTTTCCAGTAGTTATGTATGGATGTGAGAGTTGGACCATAAGGAAAGCTGAGCGCCGAAGAATTGATGCTTTCAAACTGTGGTGTTGGAGAAGACTTCTGAGAGTTTCTTGGACTGCAAGGAGATCCAACCAGTCCATCTTAAAGGAAATCGGTCCTGAATACTCATTGAAAGGACTGATGCTGAAGCTGAAGCTCCAATACTTTGGCTACCTGATGTGAAGACCTGACTCATTAGAGGAGACCTTGATGCCGGGAAAAACTGAAGGCAGGAGGAGAAGGGGACAACAGAGGATGAGATGGTTGGATGGCATCACTGACTCAATGGACATGAGTTTGAGTAAACTCCGGGAGTTGGTGATGGACAGGGAGGCCCGGTGTGCTGCAGTCCATGGGGTCACAAAGAGTCAGACACTACTGAGTGATGGAACTAACTGAAACATTTTATATTTATAGAAAGTATAATCCACTATAAGTGTATGGTATCAGTTCAGTTCAGTTCAGTCGTGTCCGACTCTTTGCGACCCCATGAACCGCAGCACACCGGGCCTCCCTGTCCATCACCGACTCCCGGAGTCCACCCAAACCCACGTCCACTGAGTCGGTGATGCCATCCAACCACCTCATCCTCTGTCGTCCCCTTCTCCTCCTGCCCTCAGTCTTTCCCAGCATCAGGGTCTTTTCAAATGAGTCACTATGTACTAAAAAACAGTCCTAAATTAAAATAAGCAAAACCTGTTAGAAAACTGGGCAATATTAACAGAAAAACCATAATAAAAAGATGTTCTAATAGAAATATGTTATACCTTATACTCCCCTAATAACATCAGTCTTTTAAAGTGCTATAAATGATCAACAAAATTAATCATTTATTCAAACACGGAAACAATAAAAGTCACAACTGATAACAATAATGTTGTAAATAGGAAATTAATCATGAAGGAATTTTATGTCTCTCAACTGTTTTAAAGTTTAGGAAAGCTTCTTTAAGATTACTACTAGATCCTTTCAGAACACCAAGCTGCAAACAGGCCATCTGGAATGTAATCCTGCTGCTGCTGCTGCTGCTAAGTCGCTTCAGTCGTGTCCAACTCTGTGAGATCCCATAGACAGCACCCCACCAGGCTCCCCCGTCCCTGGGATTCTCCAGGCAAGAACACTGGAGTGGGTTGCCATTTCCTTCTCCAATGCAGGAAAGTGAAAAGTGAAAGGGAAGTCAGTCAGTCGTGTCCGACTCTTAGCGACCTCATGGACGGCAGCCTGCCAGGCTCCTCCGTCCATGGGATTTTCCAGGCAAGAGTACTGGAGTGGGGTGCCATTGCCTTCTCCGTTGGAATGTAATAAATCCCACTAAAGACACCAGAGGACTGGAAAACAGAGAGATGTAAGAGAATGCAATCACTCCCTGCATCCCCCAGGAATGTAGGACAGAGAAAGTTAGGAGAGGGGTGCCCTACTCAGACTGAGTTGGCCAAACCACCCCCCATTCAGGGACAGGGCTCTGCCTCCTCATGCCTGGAGGGCAGGTCTTTTCAGAGACCACAAGTCCTCAGAGCTCCCAAGTCCCTGGAGCCCGCAAGTGCTTGGAAGAAGAAATAGGGCCAAAGGTGCATCCATCAGAGAACAGATGAGAACTGGAGGTGTTATTGCCACCTGAAATCCCCTTTTTCATTCTTTACCTGGTTCTCAGCTCCCCTTTCTGGAATTCTAGATGTGTTTTATCAAGATTCTTCATTACACTCTCTAGGAAAGGAGCCCCCAAACCTGGACTCACCCCATGCTATAGCTGAATACGAAGGTCAGAGTAGAAAATAGGAGGGACTCCAATGAGGAAACACAGTGAGAAAGGTAAACTGACTTGTCGGAAGCCTGTGGACAGAGTGTCCATGTCCAGAACAGAGCATTATAAGTCCTCTTTTTAAGATGCTTCTCCCATTATTTCTACTAATCCTTGACTCTCAACTCCTTTGACAGCTGACTTACAACTTACCTCGTCCAAGAAAGGTGACCTGATTGACACTGACCCTGAGTACTCCTCTACAGCAAAGTCGATTCTTAATGACTTTATTATTTATATATATTATTTTATTTGTATCTGTTAATGTTTTACTTTGAATTCAAAGCATGTGGCAATATGTAGACTTTTTTCGATAACAGATAAGCACCCGAATTCCTTTGTATGAATGGAATATTAGAATATCAAATAATATTTTCTAACTTATATGTCATCATTTAAGTTTTTCACAGAAAAAATGAATCCAAGAAATAACAAAAATAAAATGTTTTGATTCCTTAGAAAACAATAAGTTGGTAATAAAACATTCAATATGCTTAAATTTTAATATTACAAAAAACACATGTGTTTTTCAAGATTCTCTTTGAATTGCAAGAAACAGAAAACACTTATAAACACAGGTGTCAATAAGAAATTTCAATGGACACTTGTTAAAACGACAAGACAGATTTTTATTCAAGCTACTGCAGTAAAGAAGTAAGATTTCAGTACAGAACGAGCTTAACTTTAAATATAGCAATGGGTAATTGGTAGTTTATAGGCAATAGTCAGGGGTCACTGGATAGAAAATGACTAAGGGAACTTGATTAGATATCCAGGGTGGGGGATTCTTTCTATGCTGGCTTTGCAGGATTCTTGCTAAAACTGGGGCTTTCCAAGCCACACGCTGGGCCAGGAATGAGGCAGAGGAGTGACAAAGAGGGCTCAGAGGAGCCTGACCAAAGTTTGGTCAAGAACACAGTCTTTGCCAGAGGTAATGGGAGTTTAAGAACAAAGGACCAAATGAAAAACTGTCTCAGCAGCTGCTTGGCCGGCCTCCCCGAGAAATGCCGCATCCATCACTGTGGCTCTGGTAGCGCCTCCATCACGTCAGTGGTCAGACCCCAGAGCAGGGAGCCCACGCGTCCCGCCCTTTTGATGACTCCTCAGCCTTCTTCTTCTCCTGTGTTTCAACTGTTCCAATTACTCCTTGGATCAACCAGAACCCCTGGTTGCAAACAACCAGAATCAACTCTGAATAAGTGACAGAAGAGGAATCTATCAGAATAATTTAAAACATACAGAGGATAAACAGGAAGACTAGATGATCAGGCTCAGAAATTAGACGGGAACCAAGAGATGCTGGAGGTCAAATATCAGCCAAGAAATGCCACGCTATGTGACACAGTCTCCAGGGGTCCCCTGACTCTGACCGCTGCCTCAGGTACCACCACAAATAGGTTGTAAACACCCTTGACCCTGTACCACTTCCCCCAGATTTTAAGTCCCAAACTAGGGCACCTGACTGAAGGCCCTGGACCAAGGCAGTGGGCACAGGAATGGAGATTACACAGAACTGACAGAGCCTGGCGGCTGAGTAGAAGTGGAGAATAAGACGATCCGATGGAGGTACTCAAATTTCTCATTTGAACAATGTGGTAAGTGGTAAAGCTACTATCTGAGATAAGAAATCAGTGTAGATGAGTAGCTTGGAGGGGACATTGATGAGCTTCACTTGGGGGTATATTGAATTTGAGGTCTCTAAAAAAATATTCACGTGGAAGGAAATGTTCCAGTGAAAATTGGGAAATGTAAATCTGTGTTTCATAAAAGAAATAGTGGCTTAACGATATGGATCTAAGAGTCATCAGCGTAAAAATCATAGTGATGTAAATTAGCTCCCCCAAGAAGAAGGTAAGAAGTGAGAGGGGTGACGCAGGGCATGGGGACAGTGAGATTCAGTGTGTGAGCTGAGGGAAGGGAACAAATGATAGAAACTGAGAATAGTCAGAAAAGCAGCAGGAAAGCCACGAGAGAGGAATGAACCAGAACTCAGAGCAAGAAAAGTTTCAAGGAAAGAATAAGGAGCCAAGAGTGTCAAAGCTCAATCCAAACGTTCCTCAATGCAGGACTGTGTGAATAAACCATGACCCAGCCATGCAATGGAGTCAAGAGGCATCGGGAGACCTCTATATCCTGCTGTGTGTGACCTCGCAGACACAGGGGAGAAAGGCACAGTGCAGAGCAGTGCGTCGCACCCCATGTTCAGTGTAAACAGAAGGAAATGGGCAGATGCATGTGTGCACATGTACTTGCTTACATTTTTAAAATCAGACTCTGGAAGAATAAGCCAAAAGCCTAAAATCAAAAAGTTACCTATCAAGGGAGGAGACAACAATGAGAAAAAACTAGAACTCTCTAGTGCTCACTCACTTTAACAGCACACACGTTAAAACTGGAACAATACCAAGAAGATTAGCATGGCCCCTGCACAAGAATGACACGCAAATTCATGAAGCATTGCATGCTTGTAAACTACAAGATACTAACGAAAGAAAAGATGACACAAACAAACGGAGAGTGACACAACACTCTTGGTTTCAGAGTCGATATAGTGAAAATGACTATACTACCCAAAGCAATCTACAGATTCAATGCAATCTCTATAATATTACCAATGGAATTTTTCACAGAATTTGAACCAAAAAAAAAATTTACAATTCATGTGGAAACACAAAAAGTCCCAAATAGCCAAAGTAATCTTGCAAAAGAAAAACAGAGTTGGAGAAATCAGGCTCCCTGACTTCAGACTAAACTACAAAGCTACAGTAGGCAAGACAGTGGTACTGGCACAAAAACTGAATAAGACAGAAAAAGACAGAAAGCCCAGAGATAAACTTACACACCTATGGTCACCTGATCTATGACAAAGGAGGCAAGAAGATACAATGGAGAAAAGATAGTCTCTTTAATAATAAGTGGTGCTGGGAAAACCGGTAAAAGAATGTAAAAGAATAAACATGTACATAAATATACATATATGTAAAAGAATATATGTGAAAAAATTAAATTAGACATTCCCTAAGCCCATATATAAAAATAAACTCAAAATAGATTAAAGATCTAAATATAAGGCTGGATACTATAAAACTCTTAGAGGAAAATATAAGCAGAACACTCTTTGATATAAATTGCTGCAAGATCTTTTCTCAATTCACCTCCTAGAGTGATGAAAATAAAAACAAAAATAAACAAATGGGATCTAAATAAAATAAAAGTTTTTGCACAGCAAAGCAAACCATGAACAAAAGAAAAAAGACAACCCTGAGAATGGGAGAAAATATTGCAAATGAAGCAATCAACAAAGAATTACTCTCCAAAATATACAAAGAGCTCATGCATCTCAATATCAAAAAACAAATAACACAATCAAAAAATGGGCAAAAGATCTAAATAGATATTTCGCCTAACAAACAAACAATGGCTAAAAATCACACAAAGAAGTGCTTAACATCACTAATTATTAGAGAAGTGCAAATCAAAACTACAATGAGATATCACCTCATATCAGTCAGAATAGCTATCCTCAAAAAAATCTACAAATTACAGATGCTGGAGAGAATGTGGAGAAAAGAGAACCCTCCTGCAGTGTTGGTGGGAATATAAATTGATACAGCCAATTAACAGGATGGCAGTTCGTTAAGAAACTAAAAACAGAACCACTACGTGACCCAGCAATGCTACTCCTGGGCATATACTCAGAGAAAAACCATATTTCAAAAAGATACATGCACCTCAGTGTTCATTACAGCACTATTAGCAATGGCCAGGACATGGAAGCAACCTAAATGTCCATCAACAGAGGAATGGATAAAGAAGATGTGGTACACAGATTCAATGTTCAGTTCAGTTCAGTTCAGTTGCTCAGTCGCGTCCGACTCTTTGCGACCCCATGAATCGCAGCATGCCAGGCCTCCCTGTCCATCACCATCTCCCGAAGTTCACTCAAATTCATGTCGATCAAGTCGGTGATGCCATCCAGCCATCTCATCCTCTGTCATCCCCTTTTCCTCCTGCCCCCAATCCCTCCCAGCATCAGAGTCTTTTCCAGTGAGTCAACTCTTCGCATGAGGTGGCCAAAGTATTGGAGTTTCAGCTTCAGCATCATTCCTTCCAAAGAAAACCCAGGGCTGATCTCCTTTAGAATGGACTGGTTGGATCTCCTTGCAGTCCAAGGGACTCTTCTCCATGTCCTGGCTACTATAAACAGTTCTGTGATGAACACTGGGGTACACATGAAAGCAACCTAGATGTCCATCAGCAGATGAATGGATAAGAAAGCTGTGGTACATATACACAATGGAGTATTACTCAGCCATTAAAAAGAATACATTTGAATCAGTTCTAATGAGGTGGATGAAACTGGAGCCTATTATATAGAGTGAAGTAAGCCAGAAAGAAAAACACCAGTACAGTATACTAATGCATATATATGGAATTTAGAAAGATGGTAATGATAATGATAACCCTGTATGAAAGACAGCAAAAGAGACACAGATGTATAGAATAGTCTTTTGGACTCTGTGGGAGAGGGAGAGAGTGGGATGATTTGGGAGAATGGCATTGAAACATGTATAATATCATATATGAAATGAATCGCCAGTCCAGGTTCGATGCAGGATACAGGATTCTTGGGGCTGGTGCACTGGGTTGACCCATAGGGATGGTACGGGGAGGGAGGAGGGAGGAGGGTTGAGGATGGGGAACATGTGTATACCTGTGGCAGATTCATGTTGATGTGTGGCAAAACCAATACAATATTGTAAAGTAATAAACCTCCAATTAAAATAAATAAATTTATATTTTAAAAAAAAGAGTCTTCTCCAACACCACAGTTCAAAAGCATCAATTCTTCGGCACTCAGCTTTCTTCACAGTCCAACTCTCACATCCATACATGACCACTAGAAAAACCAAAACTTTGACTAGATAGACCTTTGTTGGCAAAGTAATGTCTCTGCTTTTCAATATGCTATCTAGGTTTGTCATTGATTTTCTTCCAAGGAGCAAGCATCTTTTAATTACATGGCTGCAGTCACCATCCACAGTGATTCTGGAACCCAAAAAAATAAAGTCTGTCACTGTTTTCATTTTTTCCCCATCTATCAGTCATGAAGTGATGGGACTGGATGCCATGATCTTAGTTTTCTGAATGTTGAGCTTTAAGCCAACTTTTTCACTTTCCTCTTTCACTTTCATCAAGAGGCCCTTTAGTTCTTCTTCACTTTCTGCCATAAAGGTGGTGTCATCTGCATATCTGATGTTATTGATATTTTTCCCAGCAATCTTGATTCCAGCTTAAGCTTCTTCATCCAGCCCAGCATTTCACATGATGTACTCTGCATAGAAGTTAAATAAGCAGGCTGACAATATACAGCCTTGATGTACTCCTTTCCCAATTTTGAAGCAGTCCCTTGTTCCATGTCCAGTTCTAACTGTTGCTTCCTAACCTGCATACAGGTTTCTCAGAAGGCAAGCAAGGTGGTCTGGTATTCCCATCCCTTGAAGAATTTTCCACAGTTTGTTGTGATCCACACAGTAAAAGGCTTTGGCATAGTCAATGAAGCAGAAGTAGATGTGTTTCTGGGATTCCCTTGCTTTTTCTATGATCCAACGGATGTTGGCAATTTGATCTCTGGTTCCTCTGCTTTTCTAAGTCCAGCTTGTACATCCGATTGAGAAGTTCACATACTGCTGAAGCCTAGTTTGAAGGATTTTGAGCATGACCTTGCTAGCACGTGAAATGAGTGCAATTGTGTGGTGGTTTGAACATTCTTTAGCTTTGCCCTTCTTTGGGACTGGAATGAAAACCGACCTTTTCCAGTCCTGTGGCCACTGCTGAGTTTTCCAAATTTGCTGGCATATTCAGTGCAACATTTTAACAGCATCATCTTTTAGGATGTGAAATAGCTCGGTTGAAATTCCATCACCTCCACTAGCTTTGTTCGTAGTAATGCTTCCTAAGGCCCACTTGACTTCACACTCCAGGATATCTTTGGTTGCCATTTCCTTCTCCAAGGGATTTTTCCAACCCAAGGATCGAACTCATGTCTCCTGCATTAGCAGGTGGATTCTTTACCACTGAGCCCCTGGGAAGCCCTGAGTGAAAAATAGGAAACTAATAATAATAATATTCTATATAGCACACAGAACTCTACTCAATACTGTGTAATGGACTAAATTGGAAAGGAATATAAAAAAGAATAGATACATGCATAACTGATTCACTTTGTTGTACACTGAAACTAACGCAACATTGGAAATTAACTATATTCTAATAAAAAATTTTTTAATAATTAAGAAAGAGGGACAATAACACCAATAAGGTAAACACTAACAACAGTTAACATTAAAGGATATGAGGATAATCTTTGAACTATTCTTGAAATTTCTGTCAGCTTGAAATTATTTCCAAATAAAATAACTTTTAAAGTTTAAAAAAAAAAACTAGAACTTTCTAAATGCACCATATTTTGTAGTCTAGACTTTATCATGGTTCAACACATAATCATAAAACACAGTATATCAAATTGTTTTAAAAGTAATCTCTAAAAATGGAAAAGAAATTTTAAAAGAAATGACCCTAACTATGCCTCAAGCTGGTGGTTTAACCACAAACAGAAGAATTATTTTAAACAACTTTTTTTTCACTGTTTCTAAAGTAGAATCACTTTTATTTTCTCTATCTAAATGTTATTAGCAAATATGTCATTTCAAATACAAAAATAACAGAGTTGCTGATAGATTCAAACATACTTTATGACTATGTTCCTATGCATTTTGCAGACAATTACATAAAACTTGTGAATTCATCTATCATTATTACCAAAATACTGCCAAAAACCAGGCTGTAATTTCTTCAGGTTGAACTAGCTTGGAATTAAATAGACTGTCCAACCATTGTAAAGTAATTTTTCAAAAACTGACATTTTAATTTTCACGAGTTAATTTTCACATTTTTCTGTGTGTCCAAGGTTTCAGAATCATGCACTTGATGAAAGCACCTTTAAAATTGAGTGATTTTTTTGTGCTTATCTAACCTGGTGGCCCAGTGGTTAAGACACCATGCTTCCACTACAGAGGACATGGGGTCGATCCCTAGTTGGGGAATTAAGATTCTACATGAGCTGCGCCTGCTCCCCAGGCGAAAAACTAAAAATGGTGGACCAAATGACAGAACTGCTTTTGGGTGAGAAGCACTGAATGACACAAAATAAGCTTAACCAGGAATTGACTTTTAACTACAGCTGCTGTTCCAAACATAATTTTCTGAACTAGAAGGCAGCACGGGTTTTGTTGAGCCTCTTTGGATTCTGGAGGCACAGATCCCATACTAGGGTTCACTTTTCCTGCCACGGACATAGTAACATATAAGGCTTCCAATAAGGGTGTGGCGGGGCGGGGGGGGGCGCCAGAGCAAGATACAACGCCATCTGGTGGAGCCCCTCCCACCCCCGACCCAGCTCGAAGTTTTTGGGGAAGATGCTATGTGGTCCATAGAGCTCTGGGAAGAAAATCACAGCAGAGTTCCCCTGCTCACTTTGGAAATAAGTCTTCTCTTCTTGAAACAGTTCCTGGCTTACTAATGGCCGGTTAGAAACTCCAAGTGACCACAGGACCTGAAATTCCTATCATAAATCCAGTGTTTTCTGATCCTTCAGGTCAAAAATGTGGGATTTTGCATTGACTGTCCAGCGGGTCCTGATGGCACAGGTAGGTTCTGACAGCAGGGCGTTCACATCCCACCTACACCTGGGCACCCAGGCACTGCCTCGTCTCTCCCCACCCAAAGGTGGGGCCTCTTGGGAAGCAGAGGTCACTTTTGCTTCTCCTCCTAAGCATCATGCAACGCGTCTGTTCTGCTTCTACTCTTCAGCCTGTAAGGCGGCATCTTACAAGGTTGGTTTCCTCGGAGAACAGATTAGAAAACTGGTACCTGGAGTTAAGTCAGTTCCTCCCAACGAGGGAGGCAGGTGGTGACCAGCCAGGATAAGAACTCAGGGCTCCTTGTATGCGGTCTTTTTGCACATATGAAGGTAAAGAGTTGGTCTCAGATTTTTCTAGTAAGAAGTGATTCTGCATCCTACCTCAGCCCTTTCCTTAACACTAACCACACCCAGAGAAAGAAAATCTAGCCTCCTGCTGCATTTCAGAACATTATTAAACTTGTAGAAAAACAAAGGAAGTCTTGACCACATAACACAAACCTTCTCAGGCGTCCATCTCTTTCACTGCTCTATCCTTAGACGGTTTACCCAGCCTCTTTGAGTTTAATGGGAATTTGTATTCATGTCCAAGGTAATCATGAGCACTTTTAGCCTCAATTTGCTTAAAACTCACATTAAGTGAATTAAGTGCTGACAATAATGCTTTTCACAGGAAACGAAAGGTGAGTCGTCGAGACATTTCTAAACATGTTACTGCAATTAGTATCACCTGTTGAAGTGACTTCATCACCTATGAAAAAATAGCTGTTTTTCACAGAAAATGTACTGGTCCAATTACATAAAAGTTCACAGTGTGTTCCCAAAAGGGTAATAATATTAAAACTCAAATGCATTTTGCTTCAATTCCTTAACCTTGAGCAGTGTGACACTGAAATATTGGATTGGCCAAAAAGTTTCTTTGGGTCTTTTCTATAAGATGTTACAGAAAACTCCTAAGTTTTTGGCCAACCCAATATTTTTAGGCTTCTCCACAAGATGGGGCTACTCCCCAAGCAATTCTGTTGCTAAGCTTGGGGGTGTTCGTAAATGTTTGATTATAAAGTGTCGCTCAGGTTAGCAGTCTTAATAGGATGACTCATTCACTGCAACTGGGTGTACTCCAGCTCAGTCGTACCCAACTCTGAGGTTCCCTGGACTGCAGCCTGCCAGGCTCCCTTAACCATGGGATTCTCCAGGCAAGAAGACACTAGTAACCCTAACTAAACACCCAGGGCTCACAGGGCTCAGTCTAGCCACGGAATCCAGCGCAAAGTATCTGAGTCCTGGATCAGATAACCAAATTGAAAACCAAATGTGGTTTTCCAAAAGTCTAACTGTTGCTTGCATTATCTGCTGGAATATGGAAGAGGATTAGATTTATAACCCATAGCAACATTTCTCAAAGCCTCTCCTGCTGTTCCACTTGCTTCCACCCCAGAGCTGTCCCTGGATTTCTCACACACAGACCTTCCACAGCCTTTCTCTCTCCCCTCCTCATTTCCTCTTTCCTGGCTAAATCCTTCAGTTCAGCTCAGTCATGTCCAACACTTTGCGACGCCATGGACTGCAGCACGCCAGGCCTCCATGTCCATCACCAACTCCCAGAGTTTACCCAAACTCATGTCCATCAAGTCGGTGATGCCATCCAACCATCTCATCTTCTGTCCTCCCCTTCTTCTCCTGCCCCCAATCTTTCCCAGCATCAGGGTCTTTTCCAGTGAGTCAGCTCTTCTCATCAGGTGGCCAAAGTATTGGAGTTTCAGCTTCAACATCAGTCCTTCTAAAGAACACCCAGGACTGATCTCCTAACCCTAAATCCTTCCCCCTTTTAAAATAGACAGCTAGTAGTAAGCTACTGTTTAGCCCACAAAGGTCAGCTCAGTACTCTGTGATGACCTAGAGGGGTGGGATGGGTGGGGGTGGGAGAGAGGCTCAAAAAGGAGGGGATATAAGTATACATATATGTATGTACTATCTGTACATATATGGCTCATAGATATATATGTGTATATACATTTCTGTGCAGCAGAAACACAACACTATAAAACAATTATACTCCAATAATAAAAGAAAGATGATAGTCAAAGAAAAAAAAAAAATCCTTCCCGCTTTCTTGCCTCTCTGGTTCATAGCCAGACTAGTAGCTCCAAATTCTCCTGTGAAGGTGGGAAAAAATCTCAGACCCTCACATGGAAATCCCAGGTCTCAGCCCAGGCCAAATGGGATTCAGACACATCTGAGCCCATATGGATGTCTGACACGAGCTGGGGAAGTCCTCAGGAAAGCTGATTCCATAAGGATTTTAGGGGTTTTCTTCCCATTATCTTATTTCAGTCAACGGAAAAAAAGAATCTTGTGTAGGGCCACAGGAGAGAACCAGGGAGGGAAGAACAGACAGGCAGCTCTTCCAGATGATGCTTCAGGCCCTGAATCATGGCTCAGGGCTGAGTCTCAGGGGAAGGGGCCTCCCACAAGCTCCAGGGGAAATCTGTGAGAACTGGGGAGAAAGCGGGTGCAGCTTTAATGCTCGTGGGGCCAAGCACCATCCTTCATGAGAGGAGGGTATCAACTCCTTTCCCCACTGATGGATAGTGAGTTTACGTCAATGTGGCAACACACAGAACCCAAATATTTGGTCAAATACTAGTCTAGATGTCGCTGTGAAGCTCTCTCTTCGATAAGACTAACAAATTAATCAACAGACTCTGAATAAAGCAGATTACCCTCCATAAGGTCCATGGGCCTCATCCCATCAGATGAAGGCTCTAAGAGACAAAGGAGGGAGATTTTCCCTGAGGAAGAGGGAACCTTTCCTCGGCAGAGACAGGAGTCCGGGAGAGAGATTTGCCAGTCCTGGCTCTTGCCCTTTTCTCCGATCCAGTCCCCTTTCTGCCCACGCTGTGACTCCCTAGGGCTACCCTGGCCACTCCAGCCCCTTCTGCTTCCTCTGGTTTCGTTGGTTTAGGTTTCTGCAACCAGAAAGATCCTAATCAACACATGATTAGGAATGATAAGAAATTCTGCAGGAAGCATTTACTAGAAAATATATTTAAATCCCTGGTGGCTCAGTGGTAAAGAATCTGCCTGCAAGTTTAAAAGACACGGGTTCGATCCCTGGGTAGGGAAGATGACCTGAAGAATAAAATGGCAATCTGCTCCAGTATTCTTGCCTGGGAAATCCCATGAACAGAAGAGCCTGGTGGGCTACTAGTCCATGGGGTCACCACAGAGTCGGACACAGCTTAGTGACTGAAAAACAACAACAATACTAGTGAAAATCCATGACCAATATCTATGGAGTTCCCTGATGGGCTCCTGTGAGCAGGGACTGGGGTAAAAACTACGCAAAATCACCGCACCCCACGCTTCCCTGCACCACCTCTCATGCGTTCAGCCTCACCTGTCTCTGCAGCCCTGGACCACTGTCCTGCCCCCACCGTGGCTCTGAGACATCTCTGGGTGAGCACTGACCACCTTCGCACACACACAGCCCACAGCAGCTCTGACTTCATTTCCAGCCGGTGTGCCTCTCACTTCCTGCCTGGGGTTCCCTGTTGCCACGAGATACCTAGAATCGGCTTGTCACCCGAAATGCACAACCAGAAGAGCAAAGGAATTCATGTCAGTGAAGCAAACGCTCACCAGCGGAAAAGTGTAACATGAGATAAGCTCTCCCTCTCCCCCTCACCCCACTTCCCCACCCCTCAACCCACCCCTACCTCCCACCCCTCCCACTGCTGCACGGCTCTAGGTTCAGGCTGCCTCGTGGCAGACAGTCCCACCAGACTTTACCTGGAAGTAATTTGGGACTTACAAAATTACACATGTTCCTATTGGTTTTCTGGCTTCCCAGGTGGCACTAATGGTAAAGAACCCACCTGCCAATGCAGGAGACCTAAGAGATGCAATTCGACCCCTGGGTCGGGAAGATCCCCTGGTGGAGGGCGTGGCACCCCATTCCAGTATTCTTGCCTGGAGAATCCCAAGGACAGAGGAGCCTCGCGGGCTACAGTCCGTAAGTTCACACAGTCGGACACGACTGAAGCAACTTAGCATGCATGCATGCATGCATGCATGCATTGGTCTTCTCTCTTTCCCTGCCTCACTCCGCTTTCTCTTCACACTTGCTTTCCTGGGATTGCGCTCCCAAATAACTTGGTAATACAAATCCACAGCCGGGCTCTGCATTTTTTAGAGAAGCCATTCCAAGAAGTTCTTGCTTTAAATGAGGTCTATGATCAAGTTGGGCTTCCCTTGTGGTTCAGTTGGTAAAGAATCCCCCTGTAATGTGGGAGACCTGGGTTCGATCCCTGGGTTGGGAAGATCCCCTGGAGAAGGGAAAGGCTATCCACTCCAGAATTCTGGCCTGGAGAATTCCATGGACTGCATCGTCCATGGGGTCGCAAGGAGGTGGACACGGCTGAGCACCATTCACAACATGGTCAGGTTAGAAGCCTAATGTGGTGGAGACGAAAAATCCCTAGTTTCCTTTTAGGGTAACTGAAGCTGCAATAGGACACAACTGGATACAAGACATATAAAGCAATTCATCCCCCAACGAGTGGGCTACACTGAGCGCTGCTGTAGGAAGGTATCAGCTACTTCTCACACGAGAGAATGAAAGAAAGGGCCTATTAGCAAATGATGAAGTTTAATGCCTCATTATCTACCAAATATGAGAGAATTTAATAGGATGCTTCAGTGGGAGTTCTCAAATAATGACTGCTTTTGCCTGGAGTGAAAAATGAACAGTGGTAAGCCTGTCTGTCACCGGAAAACAAAATCAAAAGAGGCCAAATTCAAGGAAGCTACTTCCTGGGCAGCCACTAGGTGGCGAGCTTAACCATCTTTTGGATTCTTGACCCAATCACTCCAGCATTGGCTCAACTGTTCTTACTCTGATAAGAATTTGTTAATTGACAAAGATCTTAAGTATTTGCAATAATCTGAGTGCAAGGACCCTCTAAATTTAAAAAGTTGAGAATTACTTTATTATAGATAATATATTATATATTATATTAGTATATGATATACATATTTATATTTATATAAACATTGAATCATAATAAATAATATTACATTAATATATTATACAATTATATAATAACATTATTATATTACATATAAATTACATTATATTTGAATATATCATTACATTAATTATAATATTATTATGTAAATAACATGTTATATTGTATAATAACACATAATAAAACAATTCTCAATTTTTCTCAACTCAGTCGTGTCTGACTCTTTGTGGCCCCACAGACTGTAGCCCACCAGGCTCCTCTGTCCACGTGGAATCTCCAGGCAAGAATACTAGAGTGGGTTGCCATGCCCTCTTCCAGGGGATCTTCCCAACCCAGGGACTGAACCCAGGCCTTCTACATTGCAGGCAGATTCTTTACCAACTGAGCCACCAGGGAAGCCGTAGGTAATATAAAGGCCAGATAAATGTAAAGCATAGAGACCATCTTAGTTGACTGTCGGCTGTGTGTATTTTCTTCTTGCTGCTCCTTTAGCTTCCTGCTCTCAGGAGGGAAGCATTATTACGGTGTCTGATGAGGCCTTTGGCTTTGTTTTACTTTACTTTGAAAGGATACGGGTGTCTGGGTTTTTTTTTTTAATACTCTAATTTTATTGGAGTCCAGTTGATCTCCAATGCTGTGATAGTTTCAGGTGTACAGCAAAGTGATTCAGTTACGCAAACACATATATTCACTCTCTTTTAGATTCTTTCCTCACAGAGGTCATTGCAGAATATTGGGTAGGGTTCCTTGTGCAATACAGCAGGTCCTTGTTGGGTTATATATCTTGTATATAGCAGGGTGTATATGTTTATCCCAAGTTCCTGATATACCTCTCCCTGCCTGCCACATTTCCCCTTTGGTAAGCATGTTTGTTTCCAATATCTATAAGTTCGCTTCTGTTTTGTAAATAGCTCATTTGCATCTTTTTTCTAAATTAAATTCCACATATAAGGGATATCATATGATATTTGTCTTTCTCTGTCTGACTTAGTATGATAATTTCTAGGTCCTCTGTGTTGCTGAAAATGGTATTATTTCATTCTTTTTTATGGCTGAGTAATATTCTAAACACCAGAAATGTAAATACAGGCCACAAGGATTAGAGACTGAGCCTAATTAGCTCAATCAGACAAGACCTGAAATCAAGGGGGGGAAAAGTGGCAGTTTTAAAACCTAAACTGTTGGGACGGCTCCCTCAGCCAAGCCTTACAGGTAGTAAGTCTTAGTCATCTGAGGAAGTAACCTTGATGTATTCCAACTGTTCTTTGTAAACTAGTATCCGCCTGCCAACCCAGGAGACACAGGTTTGATCCCTGGGTTGGGAAGCCCCCCTGGAATAGGAAATGGCAAGAAAATTCCCAGAAAATTCCATGGACAGAGGAGCCTAGCAGGCTACAGTCCATAGGGTCGCAAAACGGTTGGACACAACTTAGCAACTAAACAATTGTGAGATCGACTAAGCAACTAAGCAACTTAGCAACTACCAATTTTTCACTGCGTATATGTACCAGATCCTCTTTGTGCATTAGGTGTTTGCTGTTTAAACAAGGTGTTTTGATAACCAAAAAATCTCCTTAAAAGCTTTTCTCAAGTGAAACCAGGGCAGAAATGAACGCCTGAAGATACAGAAAGGGCAAGGTCGGGGAGGGGGGATTGGAGGACGTGATGCTTGCAGATGGGAGCAGAGGCACAGGGCTATTGTCATAACAATGACATATACACACAAATGTATGTATTGTTGTTGTTCAGTCGCTCAGCCGTGTCCAGCTCTCTGTGACCCCATGGACTGCAGCATGCCAGGCTTCCCTGTCCATCACCAACTCCCGGAGCTTGCTCAAACTCATGTCCATTGAGTCAGTGATGCCCTCCAACCATCTCATCCTCTGTCATCCCCTTCTCCTGCCCTCAATCTTTCCCAGCATCAGGATCTTTTCCAATGAATCAGTTCTTCACATCAGGTGGCCAAAGTATTGGAGCTTCAGCTTCAGCATCAGTCCTTTCAATGAATATTCAGGGTTGATTTCCTTTAGGATTAATTGGTTTGATCTCCTTGCTGTCCAGTGGACTCTCAAGAGTCTTCTCCAACATCACAGTGCAAAAGCATCAATTCTTTGACACTCAGCTTTCTTTATAGTCCAACTCTCACATCCATACATGACTACTGGAAAAACCATAGCTTTGACTAGACAGACCTTTGTCAGCAAAGTAATGTGTCTGATTTTTAATATGCTGCCTAGGTTGGTCAATAGCTTTTCTTCCAAGGAGCAAGCATCTTTTAATTTCATGGCTGCAGTCACCATCTGCAGTGATTTTGGAACCCAGGAAAATAAAATCTGTCACTATTTCCATTGTTTCCACATCTATTTGCCAAGAAGTAATGGGAGCAGATGCTATGGTCTTAGTTTTTTGAACGTTGAGTTTTAAGCCAGCTTTTTCACTCTCCTCTTTCACAATACATATATATTGTTGTATATATATATAAATTATTAACATAGGAAATACTTTGCAAAACCTTCATAGCTTCACAATAAGGGATTTGTAAAATAAATTACTGTAGAGATATTCAATGTATTAAACATCATGTTCAAGAGACATTTTAAAGAAATTGAAACACTTACGAGGTGCCGTAAAATGACAAAAATCAGGCTCCAAAAGAGTAGGAATCAATTTTTGTAAAAAAAAAAAAAAAAAAGATGTTTTAATAAAAACTAAAGTGTATATACATGTATGTGGGGAGAGAGGGAGATTATTTCTGAGACTGAGAGGCTGGCTTACTTATTTTTATGTTCTTTTTGCTTCTTGCGTTTCCTAGGTTTACCTCTTTCTTATTTCCATTTTAATTACTAGCATTATTCTCCACCTGGCCCCGTTCTAAGCACTTTTAAATATCAGCTCACTGGATATTCACAACATGCTTAGGAAGTAGTCACTGTTACCTTCCCCATTTTTATAGGTTGAAACATTGATGCCCAGGGATGTCCACTTACCTACTGGAGGTTGAAGCAGGAGACAGAAGCCCTCCCCACCCGCCAGGATAAAGCAATTTGAGTTCATTCACCATGGACTGAAACTCCAAAATATCAATAGCAGGATAATCAAGAGGCTGGTCAGGGCCCAGATAAAAGATAAGAGACCACATATTTCTTATTCTCTAAGTCAAGGAAACCCTTGCAACTAGAAAGTTCCCTGGCGGTCAAAAAAGGAGGGGGTTCCACCCCATAGTAAGTGATGTCAACTACCCATAGGCCTCTGGTGGGATCCATCTTGACTGACAGACGACTGCATGCACACACACGGGAGGATCCTGAGATAAACCACACACAGACACAGAACCAGACAAACCAAAGCGACTGGCCAAAGGACATCGGAAGAAATTCCCCATAAAAGCAATTTAAAATACCACAAGGGCACAACACTCTCTCTGAGCCTCCTCATCTGTCTATCCACATGTAAGGAGCTCTTTTCCTTCCAATAAACACTCTACTTGTCTCACTCCTTTCCATCATTGTGGGAATTCTTTCTTGCAAAGCCGAAGGGCCAGGGCCTGGTCACCGACCACTAGTCTAGTGTCTAGGATTCAGAGCTCTCACTCAGTCTTGTGACCCGGCCTCAATCTCTGGCTGGGGAACCAATGCCCAGCTTCAAGTTGCTGCAGGCCGAGGCCATCTGAGATCAAGGTCACACAACTGAGATCAAGGTCACTCAACTGATGAGCGTGGGAACCAGGATTCAGACCCAGGAAATCTGACTCCAGATTCTGGGTTACTAAATTAATATTTTTAAAAGAGGGAGAGGGCTTCCCTAGCGGCTCCGTGGTAAGGAATCCGCCTGCCAATGCAGGGACGTGGGTTCGATCCCTGGTCGGGGAAGATCCCACAACTGTGTGTGCCACAGCTACTGGAGAGCACGTGCTCTGTGGTGAGAGAAGCCGCTGCAACGAGCCCGTGCATTGCAAGGAAGAGCCCCCGCTCGCCACAACTGGAGAAAGCCTTTGAGCAGCAACAAAGACCCAGCCCTGCATAAACAAATGAATGTTAAAAAAAGAGGAGAAAATAAACAGAGAGAGCAGGATAAAGCAAAAGGAAGGAAGCAAAGAAGGAAGAGAGGAAATTGCCTCAAGGGAACAATATGCATTTGCTTTAAAAAAAATAGAAACCTTTGAAAATCATTTGATGCCTCCAAAATTATATTTTTAAAAGAAATTTGGTTTTTTAAAAGGCAAAGAGAAAATGTAAGAACAGGTAACAAACACTGAATTGGCTAATCCCTAATAAATTAACTGCAGGAATCCAGAATCATGCAAACAAAGTGGTTTCAATAAGAGGCTCTTCTTCCCACCGCCCCCCACCCCCTGAATACTTGGTGCTATAGCTCCCCTCTCAGAGCACAATCCATTTCAAAGGGCTGGATTTACCTCTCTGCCTGGGACAAGTCTGGACTTTCCCTCTCCAGAGCATGCCTCAACGTGACCAGCATGAAAGTCATCTGTTTGTTTTTTTTGAACCAAGTTAAAAAAAAAAAACCTAGTAAAACGGGGCGGGGGCGGGGGTGGGGGGGCGTAACTCCCAAGCAGAAAGTATGTGTGTGCTGTGCTTAGCCGCTCATGTCTGACTCTGTGACCCCCTGGACTGTAGCCCACCAGGCTCCTCTGTCCATGGGATTCTCCAGGCAAGAATACTTGAGTGGATTGCCATTTCCTCTCCCAGGGGATCTTCCCGACCCAGGGATCGAACCTGCCTCTCTTGTGTCTCCTGCATTACAGGCAGATCCTTTGCCTGCTGAGCCACTGGGGAGTCTAGGCTTAAAGTACCTTAATATGAACTTTTACTCTATGTCTGTCTTCTTGAAGACCAAGGGCTGGAAATGAACCGATGATATCTTTCTGCTGTTAAAACCAAACAGCCAGGTGGGCAGCCGGCTGCTCTGTGTGACTCTGTGCAAGGAGAGAAGGCATCCACCCGAATGGCTCCCTTTCCTGGATGCATGCTTTTCGGGGTGACCAGACCCAAGGACTCAGGGTGGGGTTTCAGGGAGAGGAAGGGAATGGGGAGAAGAGGAAGTGGAGGGGAAGAAATAGGAGAGAAGAGATGGCAAGAGCAGTGAAGACAGAAAAGAGATGGACGTAGTGGGGGAGCCCTTTTCCTTTCATTCTTCCTTTTTTTAAAATAAAATCTGGGGGAAGGGTGTGTTTTTAAATATTTATTTATTTATTTGGCCTCACTGGGTTTTAGTTGCAGAACTCAGGATCTTTAGCTGCAGCCTGTGGGAATCTAGTTCCCTGACCAAGGATAGAACCCAGGTCCCCTGCCTTGGGAGCGTGGAGTCTTAACCACCAGACCACCAGGGAAATCTCTCATTTTTCTACTACTGTGGTTGACACGTCAAGGAGGGGGTCACACCCGTATGCTGAAACTCACACAGTCTAAAAACAAGAAGAGAACTATCTCGTTCTTGTCCTCTGCCCCTAGGTGCGGACTTCAAGGCAAACATCATCTGCAGAGGTGGGGAATGTGTCTTGATCTCTTAAAACACATGGCCAGGATTAAATGTGGTAAAGAAGTCTGAGTGTCATATGTAACAAGCACTTGACAAAATCTTTTCTTTCACCGCAATATCCTTCAGTACACATAGCAGGAATTAACAGACTTTGTTAACAGTAATCTTAATATAAATAAAGTAAGTGCTGTGTGGGTGATGAAGACCCAAGCCCCTAAATCAGCAAAGTCGGGTCACAAATCCCCAAGGAATGCGACCAATGACATTCGCCCCATTAGCTCATCCAGGTACCTAGCTCTCAGGAAGCAGGTATTTTTTCAACAGTTAAGGATTAAATCGTTTTCAGAGACTCGATCAAAGGGCCTCTCGACTCCACTTCACAGAACCAATGGTGTGCCTGGTCTGAACCCACCAAAGATTGACTGGGTGGTAGTTGTTACTTGAGCCACAGGAACAGAAATTGCTGAGCTAAACTGAGTAGCTGGGAAGAGCCTAGAATTCTCAAAACCCAAATGATCTGCACAGGATGACTAACTACCTCCCAGTCCCCAACTGACTACCTCCCTACTCCCACCATGTCCAGCCTTTTTGCTGGTTTAGTTGCTAAGTCGTGTCCAACTCTTGCAAGCCCATGGACCGTAGCCCGCCAGGCTCCTCTGTCCATGGGATTCTCCAGGCAAGAATGCTGGAGTAAGTTTCCATTTCCTTCTCCACGGGGATCTTCCCAACCCAGGGATTGAATCCAGGTCTCCTGTATTGCAGGCAGATTCTTTACCAACTGAGCTATGAGGGAAGCTGCCACCAAGTCCAGCAGACCCTATCAAAAAAAAATAAAATCCACCCAGGGACTTCCCTGGCAGTCCAGTGGTTAGGACTCTGCACTTCCGCTGCTGGGGGCATGGGTTCAATCCTCGGTCAGGGAACTAACCCCAGAAGCCACATGGCATGGCCACCAAAAAAAAAGAAAAGAAAAACCTACCCAGTTCCCAGATTACCCACAAAATTGCACATTTAAGAAATCCAGAGGAGGATGGAGATAAAGGTAAGGATGAAGGAAAACCCATGATATCTCTTTTCAGAATTTTTGCATCACTTTTTAATAGATCATTTGCACCTATCGTTCATTGCTCTTAAGCCTTTGTCCAAAACAGATGAATATTTTAACCTAATATCTTTATACTTATGCATTCACTGGTGGTGGCCTAAGTCCTGTTCTATTTCATTTTGGTGCCAGTGGCCTACAAATTTGCCTTTAAACATCTACTGTGAAGAAATTCCACTGCAAGAATACATCTCTATATTTGGGGAGATCCCTCGTAATGGAGCTGACTTCTGTGACATGCTTAATAAAGAAATGCCAAATTAATGGTATTTCAGTGCCATGTAATGTTATTTCCCAATACGAAAGGGAGATTAAGAAGGTAAGAATACATTATTAGCCATTTTTAAATCTTTATGGTAAATTTAAAATATTAGATCCCTGGCCATATATGAATATACACAGTTACCAAACGAGAACGAAAACTCCCAGGGTGAAACTTAACCAGCCTCTCCTAAACCAACCATCACTACGGGGGCCACTAGATAATGACCCACTTACTTCCTTGGATGTCTTAACTATCCCAGAAACATCAGAGCTCTTTTTGGGGAAGTGGAAATCTATTTCTGTTATTCATTAACACCCTTAAAGCATACATAAGCCAAAGAGAAAGCAGTGGGGAGTCACAAACACAAGATATGATTAAGGTCTCCAATGAAGGGCCAGTGGGTACCCAATTTTTCCCTCAGTAGTGCCTGTCTACACACGCTCAGCTTTAAAATGGAGGATCTAAAATTCTGACGCAGATCGAACCAGGTCCCAAAGTCACGATGAAGTTGCTGTTGCTCAGTCGCTAAGTCATGTCCAACTCTTTGCAACCCCACAGACTACTGCACACCAAGCTCCCCTGTCCTTCACTATCTCCAAGAGTCTGCTCAAACTCGTATCCATTGAGTCAGTGATGCTGTCTAACCATCTCAGCCGCTGCCACCCTCTTCTTCTTTTGCCCTCAGTCTTTCCCAACTCCAGGGTCTCTTCCAATGAGTCAGCTGTTTGCATCAGGTGGCCAAAGTATTGAAGCTTCAGCATCAGTCCTCCCAATGAATATTCATGATGAAGTTAATGAACAAATATAACCTTGATGCAGACGCTACAACAGGTCCAGAAAGAAGTTAAATCTGCTGTGTTTTTATTACTCTCTCTAAAATTTCTCCTTAAGCAGGTGGAACATATTTTCAAGGTACATGAGGGGACTTGGGAGGGACTTTTCATTTTTAAGTAGAAACTTTAAAAGGTCTAGAAAGGTCTCCACAAGTCTGAAAAAAGGATGCTGGATACCCAGGCGTTCTGAGATTAACTTTCTTGGCAAAAAGAATGTCAAATATTCCACCCACTCTGTTATCAGTTGTAAAGAGATCACATAAAGTTTCAGTTCAGTTCAGTTGTTCAGTCATGACCAACTCTTTGTGACCCCATGGACTGCAGCACACCAGGCTTCCCTGTCCATCACCAACTTCTGGAGTTTGCTCAAACTCATGTCCATAGAGTCGGTGATGCCATCCAACCATTTCATCCTCTACCCTCCCCTTCTTCTCCCGCCTTCAATCTTTTCCAGCATCAGGGTCTTTTCAAATGAATCAACTCTTCACATCAGGTGGCCAAAGTATTGGAGCTCCAGCTTCAGCATCAGTCCTTCCGATGAATATTCAGGACTGATTTCCTTTAGGACTGACTGGTTGGATCTCCTTGCAGTCGAAGGGACTCTCAAGAGTCTTCTCCAACACCACAGTTCAAAAGCATCAATTCTTTGGTGCTTAGCTTTCTTTACAGTCCAACTCTCACATCCATATGAGAAAACCATAGCTTTGACTAGATGGACCTTTGTCAGCAAAGTAATGTCTCTGCTTTTTAAAATGTTGTCTAGGTTGTCATAGCTTTTCTTCCCAGGAGCAAGAGTCTTTTAATTTCATGGCTGCAGCCACCATCTGCAGTGATTTTAGAGCCCAAGAAAATAAAGTCTGTCACTGTTTCCACTGTTTTCCCATCTATTTGTCATGAAGTGATGGGACTGGATGACATGATCTTCGTTTTTTGAATGTTGAGTTTTAAGACAGCTTTTTCACTTTCACCAAGAGGCTCTTCAGTTCCTCGTCACTCTTTGCCACATAGACTTTAGTCTCATGAAAAGTCTCCTCAGTTAATAAACCTTTTTAATTGCCTAAATATTCAGCATACAGACACAGACAGACATAGGTGTTTTCCCTAACAGCACAAGGGCATTAAAAAAAAAAAGAATCCTACATTCATCCTCAAAAAAAGTTTGAAAATCTTTAGCATGGCTACAAAAAAAAAAAAAAAAAAGAGAGAGAGAGAGATTTATTTCATAGGTGGTTCTGGAATCAGCTTGGCTAACTGACAGTCACACCTCATGCAGTAAGGAACCCAGAGCCAGGTGTGACGCCCTAGCCTCCTGAGGGCTAGATGAACCTGGCCAAGCACCCATTCCATGCCCTTTCCAAGACTTCAGTAGACCCCCAGGGGACTGATGGGCTCAAGATCACCTCCAGCTCTCAGCTTCTTCCTTGGGGTGGGTGGCGGTCAGGTCAAAGTGTACAACAAGGCCCTTGCTCAAATTCCACTTGTGAATTTAAGTAGCTTGGGAACATAGCAGACCCCTCAAAGCAAACGAGAGAAGATGGTTTCCAAATGAACCACAGGCATTCCCACTCTCAGACTCTCTGTTCACACCTTGCCTGGAGGATGTTTCCATGACTCTTCCACTGCACTTGACCCAACCCCTATCTTCAGACATCCCCAGCCTTCCTCCCGAGAGCTTCATTTATCCCCCATCCCCATCCACCCAGAGACTGAACTTGCTGTAAATGACTCTCCTGGGTTGTGAGGCTTTGCACTCAGGTCTCATCCCTCACCTCCAGTGACTTAACAGGAATGTGTTTGTTTTTCCCAAACATGACAATTTCCTTCCTCAAACGGAATTCTGCCATTGATAAAATGATGTACATTGACTTTCCTGAAAAAGTACTATCATCAATTCTGTGATGGCACAAATAGGAGGATACATTAAAGAACCTTTAAAATCATGACTTTAAGAAACTCAAGCAAAATAGTCAAACCGTGAACAAAGATGGAAGAGTAGTTTCCTGCTGTAAAATGACTCATTGAGCATTACAAACATGAAAGATACCTAACCCCAGACACACAAGAACTGCATATAATCGAAGTCTGCTGCTGAGACAGGAAGGGGCATAGCCTCTAAAAGAATGACATAGCCATCGAGGATATACCATGAGCTAGTTAGAACCGACGAGATCCAAGATGGAGGAGGAGTCGACTTCCACTAGACTTTAAGCTCGCCGTAAAACCTCAGCAAGCTAAATAACACACCCCTAGGTACCATGACAGTTCCTAGACCGAACATTAAAGTCAACAAGTGGGTGGTGGCCCAGTTCCTGGAAATCCCCACCCCTTCCTCCAAACAGCTGGAATATTCCCCCCTCTAATTAGCTGATGAATTACCAACCCTATAAAAACTGACAGGGGACTCCATACTCTGATGCTGCTCTTGCCAAGATGGCCCACACTGTCTACAGAGAGCATTTTTCCCCGAATAGACCTTCTTTCACTTTACTATGGCTTGCTCTTGAATTCTTTACTGCAGAAGCCAAGAACCCATACTCAGCAGCTGTCGCGTAGACTCACGGGAGACCTGGGACATGATCACCCTCCCCAGCCCCACTTTCTTTCCTGCAGCACTGTGACAAGGAAAATACAGTTGACTTTATTTTCTGACGTTCTGCGGCACTAGTTCTATAAAGGAGGCACCACAGGGCTGACGGTCTTCTCCACTCACAAGCTTCAGTGGAAAGGGATTGCAACCTAAGTGGAGGGGAAGGACTTCAAGCTGCGAGCTCGTCACCCAGCTCCTGGGCTTCCCTGGTGGCTCAGATGGTAAAGAATCTGCCTGCAGTGTAGGAGACCTGGGTTCCATCCCTGGTTCAGGAAGAGCCCACGGAGGAGGGCATGGGAACTTACTCCAGTATTCTTGTCTGCAGAATCCCATGGATAGAAGAGCTTGATGGGCTACAGTCCAAGAAGTCACAAAGAGTCGGCCATGACTGTGTGTGTTTCTTGGCCAGCTCAACCTCTTTGCCCCAAGACTGTTGCTCACCTAACCTGTCCCTCTGCTGCCATTGCTTTGCCACCTTAGGTTCACTTGGAAAGGGTGTGCAAGTGCACTGCCACAAGCCATCTTCAGCAGCATCAGTCCATCCTCAAGAGCGGCAGCGAACATGGATCAATGCGGGCAGGCTGCCCACATGCCAGGAGCTCCCAGTCACAAGCTCGTCAGCAGACAGGACTCAGAGCAGCTATTTCCATTCTTCAGCCACTAAGTCGTGTCTGACTCTGTGACCCCAGGGGACTGCAGCACACCAGACTTCCCTGTCCTTCACTATCTCCTGGAGTTTGCTCAAACTCATGTCCATTGAGTAGGTGATGCCATGTAACCATCTCATCCTCTGAGGAGGCCAATTTGAGGCTTTGCCCCACACTGATTTCCCTGTGTTATTCATGGCACCATAGCCATGTGCATTTTTGTGCTGATTTGGTTTTCAATGTAACTTGTTTAGGATTTTCAGCAGTTTGGCATGAGTGTCTTCCCAATGAGATGGTTAAACCTTTTTGAGAATGAAGACCTGTACTTTCAGTTTCTTTTACATCCCCCATGCAAAGTACAGCATCTGTGACAGGCATTTAACAAAGGATGTCTGGTACCCCACCACCAAAGCCAGTCCATGGGAAAACTGGGACAAAGGCAAAATTATTCTTTAGCTCCTTCCTTCCTTCCACCCCTTCACCCCTTCTCCCTTCCCATCCTCCCACCAGAGCCAAGAGCTCCCACGTAAACCATTATAGCACTTACTTAGGCCAAAGTGGGGTAGATCTCGATTTAGTGGGGCCTGAGGCTTATGCAAATTGGGGGCCTCACATTAATAAAAGAGTTGAAAATAAAGTGTTAGTCACTCAGTCATGTCCAACTCTTTGTGACCCCATGAACTGTGTAGCCTGCCCTACAGGATCCTCTGTCCATGGGATTTTCCAGGTAAGAATACTGGAATGAGTAGTCATTCCCTTCTTCAGAAGATCTTCCCGATCCAGGGATCAAACTCATGTCTCCCACACTGGAGACAGATTATTTACCATCTGAACTGCCAGGTTTAAGCAAATTGGGGGTCCCACATTAAGAAAGAGAGTTAGAAACACAAAATTAGGCATTAAAGCAAATATTTAGGTAGAAAGAAAAAATAAAATATAACAAATTACAACTTTCTTAAGGCTGGTAGCACAAAAGTGAGGCAATAAATAACAGAATATTTGTATTAATTTCCTAGAAAACTTTTATGTCAAAATAGATATATACAGAAATATAGATAGATAGTTTTGGCTGAAAACTCTTTGATCTCCTTACAACTTTGCAATGTCGTCTACAGAGTGAATACAAAGATAATTTAGACCTTCCTTCAGCAGGATTGAATGAGATTTGTCTTTTATGATGGAGAGATGGTATGCTCACAACATGCAAGTTCCCCAGACAGGTGTATTGGCGATTTACAGTTTACAGATTCGGGTCCTACAAACACAAGGATTTTGATCAAATCTATTTTGCACAACTTCTTTCCTAAAGGAAGAAAATGTATACTGTGTTTATAATCGTATTATTACATTATCAAGAGCAGTCATGACAGAACAGAATTTCCACTTTTCAGCAGACAGTGATGAGAACCCAGTGCTCAACTTTGGACATATCTGGTGATTAAAAGTTTTCTGTAGGCTAGCTTCTGGCTCATCCATTTCAAACCAAGTGTCTCCTCCATAGAGCCCCTCTTTCCATGAAGGGCACCACAGGACAATTTTACATTGAACATGACCTCAGCCTTGAACCTCTAAGCCACGAGTATGGCCAAGTGGACACAGCAGGGGGAATGCTTAGCAGAGATATGGAGCAAAATATACGTGTGCTAGCACTTTGCTATATCCCCGCATTTAGGTAATAAAGATGACTCAATATCTGCCTTGGTCTCTGGAATTCTCTCTCTGTAGACTCTCGGCCACCACGAAAGCAGTCAACTGCCCTGAGATCACCTTGCTGTGAGGAAGCCTATTCGTAGAGACCAACCACGTGGAGCCATGTCTCAGACCAGTCTAGTCTGATATGAGACACAGGAAGAGAAAGAGAGAGATGCCTGTCCTGTCCTCACTCCTCCAGCCGCCAAATGAAAACCACCCAGCTGAGCCCATTCCTGGCTTCCTGACAAGATAGTACAGTAACTGGTGCTATTTTAAGCTAGTAAGTTTGGGGTGACCTCAAGAGCAGCAATGACAATCAGCATAACCTCCAACTTTCCAGAGCTTCCACACTCATCTGAAAGGAAACACTTCTAATATTGCTGCTCAGTGTCCACTGTTTGCTATAAAATAGGGATGTCAAATCTAGGTCAAGGTTCCTCCTGGCCCAGCTGGTCCTTATATGAACGGCAGCAGCCACCTTTCTCCCAAGTCGTCCCCTGAGTCCCCAGCACAGCCCCTGACACTTGACCCTCTTTGGGGAGGGTTGCCGGAGTCTTCCTCTGGGCTAAGCCTTGCTTTGCTTTTTTGTAATGAGCAATAACATGGACACTTCAGGACACCAATGGATCACAAATCCTTTTATTCTTCACCCTGAATAAACTAAACAATGATCAGAAGTGGCCCACCGAGCTTTCAGCCACCCAAGAGTAAGATTCTTTATTTTTTCTGAAGCCCAAGCAGCCCAAGGAAGTCCATGACCACTCCCTCGGTGATGGGTGCGAGGTGGGTGAGGGTGGGTTGCCCACATCCCACATCCTATTGGTCCAACCAGGAGGCTGCTTCAAGAAAGAAAATTCTGACTATTCACAGTATCTCTCCTGGGGCGGAAATGTTGGCCCATGGGAACCCAATCATAATTCTACTACTACCCATCTGGGATAGGAACAATGACAGGCTTTCACTACAAGGACTTGTTAAAATAGCATGATGTCTGGCAGGCGGAAACGTTGTCAGGAATCTGACAAGCATCCCACGTTTGCTCTCCCTTCCTCAATATGTATGACCCACCTCCTGCAAGACAGGCCCACGTCACTTATCAGCATTACTCAAAACCAGTAAGCAGTGGTCACAATCTGCAAATCTCATCTGGTCCCCAAAGAAACAGGGAGAATAATCATTAATTGTGTAGTGAGTGTTAGGGGAACTTCAAAATCCTCAAAGAAAACTTGAGAAAAGCATCTGCAAGAAACCATGTAATACATATTGTTGCTCAGTCATGTCCGACTTTTTGCGACCCCATGGACTGCAGCACGCCGGGCTTCCCTGTCCTTCACCATCTCCCAGAGCTTGCTCAAACTCATGTCCTCTGAGTCGATGATGCCATCCAATCATCATGTTGCAGGAAGGGGAAAGAAAAGGAGGGAGGGGAAGGGAGGGATGAAGGAAGGAAGAGAAAAGCAAGAAGAAATGAAGAAAGCGAGGGAGGGAAGGAAAAACGGAGGCCAAAAAGAAGGTATGTGCCCGTGTGCTCAGCCACATTGTGACACTCTGGACCGTAGCCCACCAGGCTCCTGTGTCCATAGGGGTTTTCAGGCAAGAATACTGGAGTGGGTTGTCGTTTTCTCCTCCAGGGGACCTTCCTAACTCAGGGATCGAGCCCGCATCTCCTGCATTGCAGGCAGATTCTTCACCACTGAGCCATCAGGGAAGCCTGGCAGAAAAGAAAGGCAACTCATACTCCCCAGAGCCCTTCCACAGGCCTGCAAACAAAGTAGGTACTTTAATAAGTGTTTTTTAATCGAACCAAACTGCTCAAGTATCCTCTAATTTCATCTTTACTCCCCCAGCCTCAAGCATGAGTTAAATCGGAAAGAAACCATTCATTCAGATTCCAACCAACAAACCACCCATGGGACCTGGCAATGGAGTGGGCCTGGCCCTAAGGGTGGGGTCACACAGATCCAAGCAACATCTTGAATGCTAAACTCCTCCTAGGAGCCTCATCCAATAGCCTGGGAAACCAAAATACCCCTGGGAGGCAATTTACTCTGGCGTTGAAGCTCTCGGTTTTTATTCATAAACAAAGTAAGGAGTGAGCAGTTGTTCCACCCTTTTTGGTCTATTTGCTATAAGTAAGGCTACAAAGAGTGAAGCCAAATGCAAACAGCAGAGGGGTATAAATAAACAGCCACAGTGCTCAGTGCCAGGAAAGAGCTCAGCATGATGAAAGGAGAAAATGTAACAGGTAAACTTCCTCCTGACATTTCTCACGCAGCGGGAACCAATTCCTCGAAATAACCGTATTCATAGCAGCCTTTCTCTAATGCTTTACTGACCTTGGACAAAGGAGAAGACCAGCATCCTTGACCGGCCCCAGGGAATTGAGAGCTCCATACAGGTCACATTTCCCAGCTGTGACAATTTATTATGTCTCAGTCTCCATTTGCTTCTATTTTTCCTAAATAATGTAACCACAGAAATCCACACTGAAACTGAGCAGGTTCTTTGTACCCTTCTGGGTACAAAAGCCCCTCCATGTCCCTCATCTCTTGTTTGTAGAAAAAGCTTTGGTCTCCTAGGCCTTCCGAGTTCTAAAGAACAGGCTTAATCAGTTACTAATTAGGGAACAGAGGGAATGCAGAAACAAAGGAAAAGCAGTCAAGCAAGAAAAGTAATGATAGCTTTAAAAGAGTCCTGTTCCTCCTCAAGGGATACGTATAACCATCTGAGCACATCTTTGCAGACACTAAGAGCCCCCCACCCCCAGGTGGAGGATGGTGACTGCAAGCTGGCTACGAGCACTAGACACCAGACTGGTTGGAATCAGACAGCTGATGACTAAGATATCCTAAACATCACCATGTTACTCCACCACCAACCAATCAGAAGAAAGTCCATGAGCTGCAGCCTTCATCCCAACACTGGCTTTAAAAACTCTCCCCTGAAAGCCATCAGAGAGAGAGTGTGTGCGTGTGTGTGCATTTTACTTAACCATATAACTTAAATATAAACTCACAGCTTATATTTAAATAGCTTTCCAAGTGGCACTAGTGGTAAAGAACCCATCTGCCAGTGCAGTAGACATAAGAAAGAAAGGGAAAGTGAAAGTCACGTCTGACTCTTTGCGACCTCACGGACTATACAGTCCATGGAATGCTCCAGCCCAGAGTACTGGAGTGGGTAGCCTTCCCCTTCTCAAGGGGATCTTCCCAACCCAGGGATCTAACCCAGGTCTCCTGCATTGCAGGTGGATTCTTTACCAACTGGGCTATGAGGGAACAGGGGTTCAGTCCCTGGGTCAGGAACATCCCCTGGAGAAGGAAATGGCACCCCACTCCAGTATTCTTGCCTGGAGAATCCCATGGACTGCAGAGCCTGGTGGGCTACAGTCCATAGGATCGAAAAAAGTTGGACACAACTGAACCAACTTAGCACATATATATATATTCCATTAGCAGCCTACATTTTTCAATCTTAAAGTGAGCATAATTAATAAAACATAAAAGAGTATGGCTTTAGACTAAGAGCCATAGTTTTATATCCCTACAGAGATAAAACTTGATAAACTTATGTAAGATTATAGAATATATGAAGTTTAAATTAAAATATACAAAAATATCATTGGTTTATTGGCATTAGCAGTTGCAATGCCATCTGTCATTTCAGGGTCTCTATTTTCCTGGACAGAAAATGGGTAAGAGTCACTAAAAAGATTAAATGAACTAACAGGTATTTGTCTTAATGAAATGCAACAGATATTTTGGAAATTCCAAGTATTTATGGCATATAAGTTACATGAAAATAAGAGCAATAATATGAGTCTATCATGGCAAGATGCTCACAAAAATAAAACAGTTTGTAAAACGTAAATATCTACAGGGGGGAGGAAACTGTTGAAGTATCATACACATAAACCATATGTATTTGTATGTGTGCTCAGCCTCTCAGCCGTATCTGACTCTGCGACCCCATAGACTGCAGCCCGCCAGGCTCCTCTGTACATGGGATTCTCCAGGCAAGAATACTAAAGTAGGTTGCCATGCCCTCCTCCAGGGGATCTTACCCACCCAAGGATCAAATCTGCATCTCTTGCATCTCCTGCATTGGCAGGTGGGTTCTTTATCACTGAGCCACCTCGGAAGCCACATAAACTGTACACATTGCTCTTAATTAAATCAGTATTAAATTTATGTTTATTAAATGACAGGATGCACATTTTATTGATTAGCATACTATATTCCTATAGTAATATAGCTATAGCAGTATTAGTAAAAGTCATTCAATTGTGTCAACTCTTTGCCACCCTATGGACTATAGCCTGCCAGGCTCCCCTGTACATGGAGGCAAGAATACTGAAGTGGATAGCCATTCCCTTCTCCAGGGGATTTTCCCCACCCAGGGATGAAAACCACCTCTCCTGCATTGCAGGCAGATTCTTTACCATCTGAGCCACCAGGGAAGCCCAACATAGCTATAGCTAGTGTAAATGAAAAAATGTATACTGTAACCACAGAAATCCATATTGAAACTGATCGCGACCCTCTGAGGCCCTCCTGGGTACAAAAACCCCTCCCTGTGCCCTGTTTCTTGTTTGCAGAAAAGGCTGTATAGTCTCCTAGACGTTCCCTGAGTTCCAAAGAGCAGGAATCCCTTTTGAAGACAAAGGCAAAAAACAAGTAAGCGAATTTTTTTTTCACCCAACTCATTTAAGAGAGCAAAGCCAAATGGAGTGAAACATGATTTAAACGCGCAGGATTCCTTTCCAGCCCCCTCTCCCCTGCCCTGCACTGAGGCGAAATTACAAGACATCAGGAAACCACCCAACAGGGCTTCCTTGCACACCGTCCCGCTCCCTCTCTCCAAGGGAACTAAACATTTGCTTTTGTCCAAACCCAAGGGCTAACGAGAGCTAGTAACAGCCAACAAACTTCACACAAAAGCGGCCTCCGCCACGCCTGGATATATCTGATGCTCGCTCTGGGTCAATGGGTTGCTTGGGTCCACGGGTGGCCTTTCCACAGCAAGTTGATGATAAAATGAGAAAGGCGGTCCCTGAACCTGCGCTTCTGCACTTTACGCGCGCTCTGCTGGACATGATCGACCACCACCACCTCCTGAGGGAAACAAGCAAAACTCAGAGACCAGCAACTCTAGCCCCACAAGCTCATGAAAGCGTCTTCAGGCCACCCGGCCTGAATGTGAAGCCGGGAATTGAGCCCGGCCGCCCCCTCCCCGTGACCGCGTGGACTCCAGGGAGTCCCCAGCATCTAGCAGCTCCGAGGTCGCGCATGCGCCGTGGCGGGGGCGGGGCTGGGGCGTGGGAGCCGCGCGGAGGGACTGTGCACAGTACCAGCTTGTCCATGGCGCTGTGTTCCGGTGCTCCGGGGAGGGCACGCCACGGGTGGGGGCCCAGCCGACTGGTGCTGGGCTCTGTTGCCCACCCCTCCCACCGCTGTCCCCAGCTCGCGCCGTTCCTAGGCGTCTGCTCCGGTTGCTTCTTGCGAGGCTAGGCTGGCTGTTTGTGGCTCACGTGGTTGTCATGGCGACGAGCTTTGCTCCGCCTGGACCAAGGGCCCTCCTCCCCGGTGCTCCTCGGGAAGTCGAAATCCAGAGCGCTGCTCTGGACTTCATTGCAGCGCTCTCGCCACCGGTCCCAGCAGAGAAGAAATTCAGAGTTTTCGGCTTCCGAGCCCCAGATGCCGCGTTTTGGCTGCTTTCCATCAAGTTTCTGTTGGCTCTCATCCGAAGGTTACTTCTGGCATCAGCCAAGTCTACTCATTTGCAATTTCTCTACTGAGTTTTCTATGGTTCTAGCTTCAGGAAAAAACGAATTCAAAAGGAGACTTAGTATGTTTCCATTTTAATTCCCACAGCTTCCCACAGCCTTGCGTGTACTGTGGTTCCTTGTTGCTTCCTTGTCGGGTACCTTTCACAGCTGATTCTTTAGCCTAGGTAGTGAATTTTCTGGAAATGTTTAACCTGGAGGTGACTAAGATAATTTGGTAAATGCTGTCTGCCTGTCAGAACAACACCTGTACTGACATGTATGAAGTTTCCAAGAATTTTGCCCTAAAAGACTTCACAAAGAAGAATAAAAATATCTCCATCTCTGCAAACCGTCCTCTATCCTTGGGGCTAGGTCTGCCCATTAGAAATATGCCTGCCACATGTGTCAGCTCATACCTCTAGGAGCCATGGTTTTAAAAGTAAAAGGAATCAGGTGAAGTTATTTTAGTAATATTTACCCCATAGCATTGTTACTGAATCCAGCTTTGCTCTGCTGACCACACAGAGGCCAATCCAGAGGCCACTGAATCCAAGAGATGAGTTGTTGAGGCAAGGAATATGACTATTCAGACAGCCCATCTACTGACAGCTGACAAAGAAGATAGCAGACTAACATCTCAAAATAACCGTTTTACTGGGGTCTGCCTGCCAATCCTTTTATGGGTCAGAGATTGGGGAGAGGAGGTAAGGAAACAAAATAAAAAGACCTTTTAATCTTACAAGTGTCTCCTAGAATGGCAAGCTTCAGGCAGGAGGATGTGTTAATTTCTTCTCTCCTGCCATCTACAGGTGGACAGGGTTCTGAAAAAAGGTACTTGAACAGGCAGAGGGGCAGGATTCTCTGAGGCAGGCCCTTGTGTATGATAATAATAACAAAACCAATGGAAAGCAAGTCAAACAGTGTCAACAAGATCTCAGGATTGACTTCTCTCTGCAACGGTATCACTGACTCAATGGACATGAATTTGAGCAAACTCCAGGAGATGGTGAAAGATAAAGGATCCTGGCATGCTACAGTCCATGGGGTCACAAAGGGTTGGACACAACTTAGCAACTCAACAATAGCATCCAAAATATTTCAACATATTATCAACATAAGTTATTCATGAGATATTTTACATTCTTTTTATCACACTACAGCCTCAATTTATTTTTAATTGGCTGCACCAGATCTTGGTTGCTCTTTCACTAGTTGTGAAGAGCTGAGGTTACTCTGGTTGTGGTGCTCAGGCTCCTCATCACAGTGGCTTCTCTTGTTTCAGAGCATAGTCTTTAGGGTGTTTGGACTTCAATAGCTGCAGCTCATGGCCTCAGTACTTGTGGTACAAGGGCTTTGTTGCCCAACTGCATGTGGGATCTTCCCAGATCAGGGATTGAACTGGTGTCCCATGCATTGCAAGGTGGATTCTTAATCATTGGACTACCAGAGAAACCCCCATTCTCAAATTTTTACGTGTATTTTACACAAACATTGGAGCTTCCCCAGTGACTCAGATGTAAAAAATCTGCCTGCAATGCAGGAGACCCAGGTTCTATCCCTGGGTCAGAAAGATCCCCTGAAGAAGGAAATGGCAACCCACTGCAGTATTCTTGTCTGGAGAATTCCATGGACAGAAGAGCCTGACGGGCTACAGTCCAGGGGAATCTCAAAGAGTTAGACATGACAGATCGACTAACACTTTCACTTTTACACAAACAGTATGTTTCAAATCAGACCAGTCTCATTTGCAATGCTCACTAGCTAATGTAATTGGTGGCTACTGTATTAAATAGTCCAGCTCTCAGTTCAGTTCAGTTCAGTCGCTTGGTCATGTCCGACTTCGCGACCCCATGAATCGCAGCAATCCCGGCCTCCCTGTCCATTACCAACTCCCGGAGTTCACCCAAACTCATGTCCATCAAGTCGGTGATGCCATCCAGCCATCTCATCCTCTGTCATCCCCTTCTCCTCCTGCCCCCAATCCCTCCCAGCATCAGGGTCTTTTCCAATGAGTCAACTCTTCGCATCAGGTGGCCAAAGTACTGGAGTTTCAGCTTCAGCATCAGTCCTTCCAATGAATACCCAGGACTGATCTCCTTTAGGATAGACTGCTTGGATCTCCTTGCAGTTCATGGGGCTCTCAAGAGTCTTCTCCAACACCACAGTTCAAAAGCATCAATTCTTCGGCACTCAGCTTTCTTCACAGTCCAACTCTCACATCCATGCATGACCACTGGAAAAACCATAGCCTTGACTAGACGGACCTTTGTTGGCTAAGTAATCTCTCTGCTTTTTAATATGCTGTCTAGGTTGGTCATAACTTTCCTTTCCAGGAGTAAGCGTCTTTCAATTTCATGGCTGCAATCACCATCTGCAGTGATTTTGGAGCCCCCCAAAATACAGTCTGACACTGTTTCCTAGGCTGTAAACTCTAGGAAGACCCTCTCTGAACCTCCATGGAAAGAAGATTGCATATGTTCATGGTAGCGGCAGTGGTGGCGGTGGTAGTCGCTCAGTGGTCTCATGGACTGTAGCTCACCAGGCTCTTCTGTCCATGGAATTGGAGTGGGTAGCCGTTCTCTTCTTCAGAGGCCCTTCCCAACCCAGGGATCGAACCCAGGTCTCTCACATTGTAGGCAGATTCCTTACCATCTGAGTCACCAGGGAAGCTCTGAATCTGCCCAAAAGGGCTACTAAATACTAATTAGCTCTTGAACAATTTTCCAAATTTTTACTTGGAAAAAAAATCATTAAGTAAATATAAACTTTAAACACTCTTCAGACACTAAGAAAATTAAAAATGACTGGGGGTTCTATCTTGTTTTTTATTAATTACCACATTTTAATTTTTTAGAGCAGTTTTAGGTTCAAAGCAAAATTGAATGGAAAGAAACATTTTAACTGTCTGACTTTGTAGGCAAATTGTGTAACTTTGCCTACAAAGGGCAGTCTCAGACACGTGATACCCTGTGGTGTTAAGACTAACGAGAATTGTGACCTGGCACTCAGAGCAGCCAAGTTCCACCTGCCCCTGCTCGCTCAGGGAGTGTTTGCACCCTGCTTCTCTCGTTCGCAAATTGTCTGATTTCAATGTGTACTTAATAATCACCTTGATGAGTTTAAAACCGAGCCCTCAAGAAAAGTTCTTGAGGGAAATGAAAATTCAGCTTGACCAGGAAATCCAAGAAAAGAGGGTGTCCTTAGAGAGTAGTCTGAGAAGGGGGAATGAGAGCTAGCACTCTTCCAGGTCATTCATGACTGTGGGTTCATTAAACCTTTATATCTTAAAAAACTCTCTGAACTTGACTGTTAACACTGTGTGCATGGTAAGTCACTTTAGTCATGTCCAGCTCTTTGCGACCCCATGGACTGTAGCCCGCCAGGCTCCTCTGTCCATGGGATTCTCCAGGCAAGAATCCTGGAGTGAGTTGCCATGCCCTCCTCCAGGGGGTCTTCCTGCATCTCTTCCGTCTCCTGCATTGGCAGGTGGGTTCTTTACCACTAGCGCCACCTGGGAAGCCCAGACCGTTAACACTATTGTCCCATATTACAGACGAGACAGAGAGATGATGTAGCTTAGCCAGGGCCACAAAACCAGGGAGCTTGTGATCCCTGACAGCTTGGCTCTATCTGGTGTTTTACATCTGGACTATACAGGCAGATCTCAGAGATATGGCAGATTCAATTCCAGACCACCACAATAAAGCAAATACTGCAATAAAGTGAGTTACACGAATTTTTTGGTTTCCCAGTGTATTAATATATAAATTTTGTCTGTGCCATACTGCAGTATATTAAGCGTGCAATAGCATTATGTCCAAACAATGTACATAGTTTAAAAATATTTTATTACTTGATGATAACCTACTGTATAGCACACGGAACTCTACTTAGTACTTAGTGGTGACCTAAACGGGAAGGAAATCTAAAACAAAAGGGATATATGTATATGTATAACTAATTCACTTTGGTGTGTAGCAGAAGCTAACATAACATTGCAAAGCGACTATACTCCAAAAAAAATAAACGATATACCTTGAACACTTAAAAATATTTTATTGGTAAAATATGCTAACCATCACCAGAACCTTCAGCCAATTGTAATCTTTTTACAAAAGTAATACCAAAGATCACTGCTCATCACCACAACAAAGAGATTCACCCTTGGTACCTGTTTCCCAGCACACATACGTGCTCAAAAGACAGCTCTTGAATTTAAGAAGACCCAAGGAATGAACATAGGACTTCTCAGGTGGCACCAGTGTAAAGAATCCTCCTGCCAATGCAGAAGACGCAAGAGACACGAGTTCAATCCCTGGGTCAAGAAGATCCCCTAGAAAAGGAAATGGCAACCCACTCCAGGATTCTTGCCTGGAAAATCCCATGGACAGAGGAGCCTGGTGAGCTACAGTCCATGGGGTCACAAAAGAGTCGGACATGACTGAGCATGCACGCACAAGGAATGAACACATGACGATTTGTTTATTGTTCACTCACATAGAATCAAAGACAAATACTAATTACAAAGAGTCATGAATTTTCTGATCTGACAATAACAAAGGTAGATTATGATTACGTTTGATGGAAAAGATTATCCTTGTAGGAGAAGAAAACAAAAACGGACTTGCCAGAAGTCACATAGCTATGTATCAATTGAAACAGGACTAGAAACCAAGTCTCTTTCTTTGTACTATGTTTTATCATCTATTTCAAGAATTAAAAATTATACAGTTTTTCCCCTCCACATCTGATTTTCAAAATCACAATGTTTCTCAATGCTTTGTCAGCAATGTAGCATTCCACAAAATTGATTGTATTTGCCTACAATTAGATAATGGTAATATCTAATTTCAAAAATGTTGATTACTTGGTAGAATTTTGTTAATCATTTTACTTCCATAATTTGGAGGGGAAGTTTTTGTTGCCGGTCACAAACTGTGGATTAGCAAGCATCACTAGCCAGTGAAGGAATGATGAGCTCACGAATCAATATTGAGAGGAATTATCAAACTTGGCAATGAAAGAAGTCACTGTTAGCTGCCTAATCCACACATTTTTCAGTCTCATTAAGAAGAATGAGATCGACATAGAAGTGCCTACCTCTCCTGTATATGCAGGAAATGGAAAATATTTCCCAGAATCCCTTGTAGTTACAGATAGCTATGTGACATGTTTCTAACTGATAAGCCAGAAATGGCAGGTTCCTGGGAAAGCCTCTGCTTTCCTCAGGAAAGAGATTCAGAAGTTCCCGTCACACCTACCTGCAGCTAGAAGGCAACCACAATGCCTAGAGCTATTGCAATCAGCTACATTATGACAATACTTTGGCTACCTGATGCGAAGAGCTGACTCATTTGAAAAGATCCTGATGCTGGGAAAGATAGAGGGCAGGAGGAGAAGGGGATGACATTTGGCATCACTGACTCAATGGACATTGGTTTGGGTGGACTCTGGGAGTTGGTGATGGATAGGGAGGCCTGGCGTGCTGTGGTTCATGGGGTTACAAATAGTCGGACACGATTGAGTGACTGAACTGAACTGAATTGAACTGAACATTATGACAGTCTTGATCAGTTAGAGCTACTATAAAGAAGTATCATAGAGTGACTGGATAGCTTATAAACAACATAAACTTATTTCTTATAGTTCTTGGGACTGGAAGTCCTAACTAAGGGAGCCTGGCTCATCTGACAAAAATAGAGCTAGTCAACCCACTGGCCTCTTCTTATAAGGATGCTAACTCCATTTCTGAGGGCTCCACTCTCATGGCCTAATTTCCTCCCAAAGGCCTCACCTTATTTGGATTAGGGTTTCAACACGTGAAATTTGGAGGGACACAAATATCCAGTTCATTATAATGATCATAAGGGAAAAGTCCTTTGAATTATAAAAATGATAGCTTTAATTGGTGTCTTTGAGTCTGAACCAAATGGACCATTAAACCCCTATTTGTTTAAAACTTTGCAGATGGTGTTTTCTCTTCCCGGCAACTGAAAGCATTCCTAAGTGATATGGCAGCTGCCAATCATTACATCTTTTGCAGGTTGATTTTACAAACATGTGTTATACGCTGGAACATGGTAAACTAGAGGTAACTTTCACCACTGTCCCAACCGGAGGCAAGGAGGAGTGGCAGGCATCAAACAATCCAGGAATAAAATCTCTAGGCTGGTTTTATTCAGATGCACCCAAGCACAGATGCTGGGTGGGCAGGCAGCATCTCTTCTCCAAGATCACCAACATCTCCAGGTTTTGCAGGCAGGGACAAAGAGGGCTTATAAATGCCTTTGTATGCTGAAGCAGTGATGTCACTCCTTTTGGTGAGATGAGCCAAGCAAAACCTCCAGGCACAGGTGGGCATCAATCCTGTTGGAAGTCGAGCAGGTGCCTGGAGATCAGCCATTCTCAGGATGTTCTCATCAGATGGTAACGGGAAGGTCTGCAGACCTGGCTCCTCTCCACAGGCATCGTTCAGAGATGCTCCTTTAAGGATGGGTGTTGGCCAAGTCGCTCTGTGCAGATTCCCTTTTCCCCTCTGGTCCTCCACATTCCATGGGGCCCTAGAGTACCATCTTCAGGTGCCCTCCAGCCACGTGGCTGCTCCACCTGCTCCTCCCACGCTCATCCAGCTCTGCTCCGCTTGTTGGTAACAGCCAGGCGCTCCAGTATGACAGCTCTATGGAGTCTAGGCTGCCACGGTCGTGCTGACTTCCGCAGAAGGGTGGTGCCCGAAGGCACTGTAGTGGACGATTGTCCTCTTTGACCCCCATCTAAATCCTTTCCCTGTGTTTGGAGAACTTCCCACCAAGTAGAGGTCTCCTTCCCATACAGAAACCAAAGGTACCAAATATTCCCTCGAGCTCCTTACCCCTAGGGCACCAGCATGTGACCCAGGCACGGCTGATGGATTGCACCGACCTTGAACCTGAACCAGGAGCTGATAACCTAAAAATGTGGGACAATGGAGAATGCATTCTGGTGGAGAGAGTGTCAGCAACAACACTGCTTGAATTTCCTAGGCAGCCGTGGAGGCTGAGCGGGGGAGGGGGGGGTGTTGGGGGGGCCCTAGGCAGAGCAGCCAGCAGTCAGTTAGGGGGCTTGCCAGATCCTCAACAGGCTGCTTTGCGGCAGGTGTCTCACTGGTTCCTGGGTGCTGCTGGCAGATACTACTGGCCATTTTCCAAGCATCTCTGTACAGCGTTCTCCACTCATCTGAGCTGCCCATTGCCCTTTTAATACATTCTTCTTCTTTTTTTTTTTTTTTGCTTCAATACACTGTGGTAAATTTCTGTTGTTTGTGATTGAGAATGGTGATTTAAACAGGAACACATTCCATACTGCCCTATCCTCTTAACAACATGCTGCTGCTGCTGCTGCTAAGTCACTTCAGTCATGTCCGACTCTGTGCGACCCCAGAGACGGCAGCCCGCCAGGCTCCCCCGTCCCTGGGATTCTCCAGGCAAGAACACTGGAGGGGGTTGCCATTTCCCTCTCCAATGCATGAAAGTGAAAAGTGAAAGTGAAGTCAAACAGTCGTGTCTGACTCCTAGCGACCCCATGGACTGCAGCCTACCAGGCTCCTCCGTCCATGGGAGTTTCCGGGCAAGAGTATTGGAGTGGGCGGCCATCCTCCACATAACAACATGAACCTGAGGTTATTGTGTGTTTGATGAACGGTATTCAAATCTGGAAATACTAAGAAGAATAATGGAAGGAAGGTATGAAAGAAGGGGGAGACTTAAAAGTAGCCTAGAAAACATAATGGTCTCAGATTTGGGGGGAGGGAGCTAATTTTAATGGCAAAAACCACTACAATATTGTAAAGTAATTAGCCTCCAATTGAAATAATTAATTTACAAAAAAAAAAGAGTTAAATTCTTCAGAGGGAGTTTTTTCCTAGGGAATGGGGGGACGAGGGGGTCAGTTTGCAACTTCCTAACCTTCTTTACCAATTTCAAAGGTAGCAGTCAGAGTTCCAACCAGAGAAACTGAACCGGTAGAATGCACACCTATATAAACACATACATACACCCACGCACATGCACACATACATGCAAACTACATACACTATGTACATACACTGTACATAGAGCTATTTCAAGGACTTGGTTTCCACAGTTGTGCGGTCTGGCAGGCCTAAGATCCTTAGGGCAGACTATCAGCAAGATCAGACTGGAAACGGAGGAGTCGGGGTTGGGGGCTGGAGAAGGAGATGAAGTGGCAGCCCACGGGCAGAATTCCTCCTTCCTTAGGGAAACTCAGTTTTCTCTAAAGACCTTTCAACAATTTCCAGTTGCTCAACAGCACTCCCATACAAAACAAACATGAGAGAGAGGTATTTTGCTGTGTATTATTTGCAAAATGTGAGTGATACAAATGCTTTTATAATTAAAACTTAGACTTTCTACTAAAAATAAAATCTTGTAACAGGGAAAGCTAAACACACAGGGCTGAGTGCCTTTTTTTTCAATCCAAGAAAATATAAAATTGCCACAGAAGGATTCAACTAAAAAGGTAAGCAATGAAAAAGAAACAGAAAAGAATTTTCCATTGTATTTAATATTTATAGAACCATGGTTTACCAAAATATTTCTGTCTAAAGAGGGAGAAAGTTTTACCCACAAAACCAGTAGACAGACCTCAATATCTGATGGTGAAATGTAACAAGTAACTTGGAGTGTGCCATTATGATGTGTTAAATCCTAATATAAATCAAATGTATATAATAAAACTACAGTGTTGCATGCTGTAGTCCATGGGGTTGCAAAGAGTTGGACATGACTGAGTGACTGAACTGAGATGAACTGAAAGCTACTTTTATTTTTTGCCAAGGTGCAATGTTCTAATAAAATAATAGCACTTTATATAAAGGTTTTACATTTTAACCAAAACAATATTTTCCACCTACATCTGAATATAGCAAATTTGTCACTTAAATGTCTAAAACAATAATAATGAAAAATAAAAAATGGTATAAATGTATGAAGAATTCCTTGTTATTTAAATTGCCTTTGCGTGTGTGCTAAGTCGCTTCATTCATGTTTGACTCTTTGCAACCCCACAGACTACAACCCGCCAGGCTCCTTTGTTCGTGGGTTTCTCCAGGCAAGAATACTGGAGTGGGGTGCCATTCCCTTCTCCAGGGTATCTTCCTGACCCAGGGATCAAACCCTCATCTCTTACGCCTCCTGCATTGGCAAGTGGGTTCTTTACCACTAGTGCCACCTGGGAAGCCCAAAATTGCCTTTAAATTGTGTATTTTAGTTTGAGCCTTTGGGCATGGCTTCAGATTATCAAAATAAGTAAAATAACCTATCAAAGAAACAGTTGCATTCTGGTATTTGGATGACCTCATTGACAATTTTTAATATTGAAGGGTTAAAGCAATTTCTTAGCCAGATTGAAAAGAGCATGTGTCAAAGTTTTATTTCAAATTTTCCATGAGAGAAGAGCCAGCCAATTCAAAGATATCCCTTCTGTTAGAGACATTTATGGAAAAGGAAAAAAAAGTGGCTGTTAAGAAAAATCTTTCAAAACTTGGAAATAAGAAAGAAGCTTGTGTGATTTTTCAGTGTTAGAGTGGAAAATCATTTAATACCTGCACCCCCCTAAGGTTTATTTAATCCTTCAGAAGAATGCACCTATTTCAGGATTATTACCATTAATTAGAGAGCAGACTGAAGCTGAAAGTTAACTAGTAGGTTCCTATCCTGTAAAAATGAAATGATTTCTGTCTGTGAGAAAAAAAATAATCACAAAAGTTATAATATCATTTTATTGTCATGTGTGCTAAGTCGCTTCAGTCATGTCCAACTCTTGCGACCCTATGGATTGTAGCCTGCCAGGCTCCTCAGTCCATGGGATTTCAAGAATACCGGAGTGGGTTGCCATGCCCTCCTCCAGAGGCTTTTTCTGAACCAGCAATCAAACCTGAGTCTCTTATGTCTTCTGAATTGGCAGGCGGGTCCTTTACCACTAGCACAACCTGAGAAGCCCCTTCATTGTCATATAGGACATTAACCGGGCTTCCCTGGTAGCTCAGCTGGTAAAGAATCTGCCTACAATTCAGGAGACCCCAGTTCGATTCCCAGGTTGGGAAGATCCCCTGGAGGAGGGAATGGCAACGCACTCCAGTATTCTTGCCTGGAGAATCCTGATGGACAGAGGAGCCTGACAGGCTACAGTCCATGGGGTTGCAAAGAGTTGGACACAACTGAGCAATTAAGCATGCACACAAGGACGTTAACTAGTCTTGCATTCTTAAGTGAGCATCCTTCCATTGATGGTATTCAGTATTTCCCATAATTTTTAAGCTACCTGGATCTCTCACTAATGTGTTAAATAAAACTTTTGACACATTTGTCAAATATAAGCATGTGTCTTACATTTATACTTATATAAGAATCATGCTTTTAGATGTTTGTAATTATGCTTCAATATGATACAATATAAAATATGCCTGGTGACCTCAGACTTTTAAAAACACAGATAGTCAGTTGGGTGGGGATGTAGTTATATAACTTTTCAAAATCAGAAAATTGCTCAGAAATGTTAATTATTTCCCAGGAGTTCCAAATTGTTTGCAAAAAAAAATTGTGTGTACCAGATCTTGTTTGGGACAGTTTTCTTTCTCAGTTGCCATTTTTAATTTGGAAAACAGAAATAACCATAGAATTACATTCCTTCACAGGATTATACTGGGAGAGGAATATCAGGAAGAAAAATGCTGGCGAGTTCTTAGAATTGGGCACCTAAAAAATTTCTCCTGCCTGTAAAGAGGAGACTTGATCACATGCCTCGGATATACTTCATAGTCTGTATTCTCCTTTCTGAAAACTCCAGCCAGAAAGGGAAAGTGCAATTCAAAATGTCTCAACTTTGTCAAGTTGTTTTGATGAAAGTAACAGAAACCCATTCACATGGGTTTAAGCAAAGAGGAGGAAGGCAAAAGGAGACGGGGCCAACAGAGGATGAGATTGTCAGATAGCATCACCAACTCAATGGACATGAGTTTGAGCAAACTCCAGGAGTTAGTGAGGGACAGAGGACCCTGGCATGCTGCTGTCCATGGGGTCACAAAGAGTCGAACACAACTGGGTGACTGAACAACAACAGGAGGTACTGGGCAGTACAGGGGTATCTCAGTAGCCCAGAGCAGGATGGAAGCAGCTAGCAGGCAACTCCATCCCCTTAGCGGGACCTGCTCGCCAGCTCCTGCCTCTCTCAATGGCTCTGCCTGAAGAGCTTTGCCACTCCATGTACATGGCAGGAGGTTACCTTCTCAAGATACCCCAGTTTACAAGTCCTTACTTCAAGCACCCAGCAGAGACAAGACAGACAAGCATGCTTTAACCCTGACTCCTGGAGAGAGAGTGCAGTTCAGTCAATCAGTCCTATCCGACTCTTTGGGACCCCATGAACCCACGCCGGGACTCCCTGTCCATCACCAGCTCCTGGAGATCTTGGCTCTAATCCCTGCTCTGATCCAATCAGCTCTGGCTGGTGGAGCTGACAAGACTAGAGATCTGAAGGAAGAAGAGCCTGGGGATGAGACAGGCTGGAACCTAGGAACTAGCCCAGTGCTGCAATGCTTGCCCCTGGACTCACCTCTCCTCCAGCAACAAAATACAAAGAAACTTTATGGGACTAAAAATAACTGTGTGTCTGTGCAGTGGGGGCAACTGAACTGAGCCCGCACTCACCACCACCTGTTCAGCTCAGTTCATCGCTCAGTCGTGTCCAACTCTGAGACCCCATGGACTGCAGCACACCAGGTCTCCCTGTCCATCACCAACTGCCAGAGTTTACTCAAACTCATGTCCGTCGAGTCAGTGATGCCATCCAACCATCTCATCCTCTGTCATCCCCTTCTCCTGCCTTCAGTCTTTCCCAGCATCAGATTCTTTTCCAATGAGTCAGTTCTTCGAATCAGGTGGTCAAAGGATTGGAGTTTCAGCTTCAGCATCAGTCCTTCCACGGAATATTCAGGACTGATTTTCTTTAGGATGGATCACCACCACCAGAGGGGTGGACAAATCACCTAAGCCACCCTTCTGGCCTGGCCCCTGGACACACCCCTACCCTCACCCCATAAAAGGAACAAGCTTGGCCTCCCCACCCCGTTCCCCTTCTACGGGAACAAGCAAGCAAGGGAACCTATTTGTTCTCACTCCCAGGGGCCCCAATAAAGCCTTGCCTGAATTTCTTTTAATCATTTTATTTGTTTGTTTCTTTTTGGCTGTGGTGGGTCTTCGTTGCTGTGCGGGCTTTTCTCTAGTTTGAGCGAGCAGGGTCTACTCTTCATTGCAGTGCGCAGGTTTCTCATTTGGGGGGGGGCTTCTCTTGTTCCAAAGCATGGGCTCTATGATGCTCAGGCTCAGTAGCTGCAGCTCCCAGGCTCTAGAGCACAGGGTCAATAGTTGTGGTATAGCTTATTTGCTCCGTGCTTTGTGGGATCCTCCCGGACCAGGGATCTAACCCATGTCTCCTGCATTGGCAGGCATATTCTTTACCATTAAGCCACCAGGGAAGCCCTTGCCTGAATTTCTCGTCTGGCCTCTGATCAATTGCGACTGAAGAAGGCCAAGAACTCTGGTTGGCATCAATCTCACACCATACCATTCCATTTATTTCTTCATTCACTCATTAATCAAACGTGTTGTGAATACTGGCCATGTGCCAGGAGCTTTGCTAGCAACAGAAGAATAAGACACAATCTCTACTCTGTTTTTATAGCCAAACGAAAGTCCATGATATTTCTTGAACAAACAAAAAACATTTCAGTTCAAGAAATATATCTGTTCTCTTTAACAACCAAACATACTGAAACCTGCGAGGTCTCTCAAGGATCTCGGATGTGGCCAGTGCAGACTGACCCACAGTTCGGCTGTCATCCCCTTCTTTGTACCAGGACTCCTAGATGAAGATAATTAAGGTCAGTCTGGATAGAAAAACTTTTTCCAAGTAATTTAATTTCAGAATTGTGCTTTAAGAGAAGGGCTCAAGCAACTTCCCTGGTGGTCCTGTGACTAAGACTCCAAGCTCCCAATGCAGGGGGCCTGGGTTCGATCCCTGGTCAGGGTACTAGATCCTACGTGCTACAACTGAAAATCCTGTGTGCTGCAACTAAGACAAACAAAAAAGTAACTATAAATAAATATTTCTTAAAAAAAAAAAAAAAGAGAGTGAGAACGTCTTAGTGAAGTGGAAGTCACTCGGTCATGTCTGACTCTTTGCCACCCCATGGACTGTAGCCTGCCAGGCTCTTCTGTCCATGAGGTGAGGTGAAGTCGCTCAGTCGTATCCGACTCTTTGCGACCCCACGGACTGTAGCCTACCAGGCTCCTCCGTCCATGGGATTCTCCAGGCAAGAATACTAGAGTGGGTTGCCATTTCCTTCTCCAGGGGATCTTCCCGACCCAGGGATCGAACCCAGGTCTCCCGCATTGGAGACAGATGCTTTAACCTCTGAGCCACCAGGGAAGTCCATGACTGTAGCCTACCAGGCTCCTCCGTCCAGGGGATTCTCCAGGCAAGAATACTGGAGTGGGTAGCCATTCCCTTCTCCAGGGGATCTTCCCAACCCAGGGAGGGGGTCTTCCACATTGCAGGTGGATTCTTTATCATCTGAGTCACCAGGAAAGCCAGAGAAAGGCTTAAGTAGGAGATAAAGACTTACATTCTTGATATTTTACCTTAATGTAATTGTTAAATCTCAAATGACTCATTTTATGCCACTTAACATTACTACCATTGAGACAACCACTGTTTGTTCTTTTCAGTTGTACTTACCAGGGCAAGAATGATGTGATAAGATCTGGAGGAATCCCTATTCCTTCTTAGGGGACTCTACATATCCAAGGGGTTTAGGGAAACATGAGAACAGACCACTTCAAGCCTCTAAATGTACAAACTCTCATAACTCAGACCACAAAACTGGACATTTGTGATAACACACGCAAGGGCTGCACTTGTGTGTCTTTTCATTATTTGTAAAGAGGGGCTTTGCTGAGTAAATGGTGTATACGAAATTTATTTGAGGGGCACAAAATATAGCCTGTTGAATCCTTCTGTAAGTAATTCCAGTTTTCAAATATTTGGAAGTGTTCCAGGGAACTGCTTGTTTATAAATCATTGATATATTAATTAAAAATCATTTTTATATATTCATCAAATCTGATTACTTAGGGAATGTTTTGCTATCCTGGGCCTAATTGCTGTGTATATTTAAAAGTAATAAATGCTGTATGGATGGGGCCCAGGACAGGCTGTTCCCAAATATGCCAAAGTGGAATATTGATTATTTTGAATTAAAATTACTTGAGAAACAGCTGGTCCAAGGACACGCTGACCCTTCTCTCTGTCCCCATGAAAGCAGGAAGTTAATCTGTCATGTGAAAGTCCCCTCCCCATACCAAGAGATGGGGAGGCCTTCTTACCACCAGATAGGGGGAACTCAGGGCCGAGAAAGCTGTGTAAATAAATTCTGCTTAATTTCTTCACTAATTAAGCAAACCTGGGTGTCTTTGTCTTGTCAGCTCTTCATAAATTTATTCTTTGTTTAAAAAGTATAAAAGCTGCCTGCTTTGTTCATTTCTTTGAGTCCTAAACTATAAGAGCTCTGTACATAAGTAGTTTTCTTTTTTCCTTCTGTTATTAGGTCTTGTGTCAATTTAATTATTAGGCTAGCCAAAAGAACCAAAAGGGTAGGGGAAAAATTTTTTTACAAGATATCTCAAAAGCAATGAAAATAAATGAATGTTTCAATAGAAATTCTCTATATGACAGAACCACCCCAAAAATACAATAAAATACTTCCCGCTTGCTAACTCCTACCTTGCCATTAGGACAGATTTCAGAAAGTTCAATTTCAAGACCTTGGTTAGGCTTCTAGGAGGCTTCATAAGGCAGGTGACGTTCTCAGTTTAAGCAGCTAAAAAGAAAATGAGCGAAGCAAACAGTAGGAAATGCAGGAAACTCCATTCTGTTTCCTCCTCACCCATCTTTCCTTGCTGCTGTTTGAAGAAGGTGGCGAATTTTTTTTTTTCTTTTTAAATTTATCCTTATTCATTTTGTTTTTATTCTTTGCTGTCCTAGGTACATTCTCACTTTAAATTTTTTTCCAAGTATCTCTTTATCAAATGAAGCCAATTTGGGGGGAAAAATTCATTGCCAGAGAGTAAACACACAATGCCCTTTCTAGTTTTCATTTTTCAAAAACATTCATTTAATTTTCTCTAAATCATTATAGAGGTGGTTGTGTATATTTTACAACATGAATCATGAATAGTGAGAGTCAAAATCCTGGGAAATGTATAGACCTGCTTCAAGTTCAATAAAAGATCATCCATCCTTAGAGTCATTCTAGAAATGCATCATTATCGAAATAAATAGTTCTTTTCAAAATTAGCTTTCATTAAATGGATTTTTTAAGAGCTTTCAGTTCTAAAAAACATGATTTGTGTCCACCAATAACAATTTCATTAATACCAAATGGCACATATCCCTTAAACTCTGGCAAGACCTATTTCCTGAATTCCATGGGCAGAAGGTACTAGAATATATATACGGGTCTCAATTTACTAGAGCACGCTTCCAGTTGGCTTAAAAGGCTGTGGCACAACTCTTAATAGAGGATGTAACAATGAGGGTTAATGTTCAAGCTGTTTTGAGTGTGCATATTTTAACAAGATGTGATTTAAAATTCTGAGAAGCACAGATGGTTTGGTCGAGCGCAAGAGCTGTGATGGATGGAAGATCACAAATGAGTGCTGAGCCCAATTATAAACATCAAATATCCCTTGGATTAGCGTTCACTATCATGTTTCGGTTTTCCTGCAACAAGAAGTTAATAGATGATGACATTACAGTTCAACCAGGCATCAGTCAATTTTGTGCACGAGTCATCTTCTCCATCTTTCGGCAGAATTTAATAGCAAAGGGTGTGAGAAATTGAGTATCATCTCCCCACTCATTCTAGAGCAGCAATCCCTAGTGTTTTTGGCACCAGGGACCAGTTTTGTGGAAGACAATGTTTCCACAGTCTGGGGACTGTCGGGGGGATTCTTGGGGATGATTCAAATGCATTACATTTATTGTGCACGTTATTTTTATTATTATCACATCAGCTCCACCTCAGATCATCGGGTATTAGATCCAGAAGCTTGGGGACCCCTGTTGTAGAGGATCTTTCCAAGATCTTTTGTGATACTGTGTTTACAATAAGATCTTTATAATAAGACTATAATAAGATCTTTACAAAATATAATTATAAAGATATAGTTTTTATAGCTTTATAATACATAATATATAAAAATACAATAAGATCTTTGTAATAAGACATGTATATTTGTTCTTCAGTCCTAACATTCTTTATATTCCCTGTTCTGAGAGAGATAAAGATGTCTTTTGTTATGTTAACAAGGTGACTTTTGGAAAACACCTAAGGATGAGTGTTGGTTCCTAGGAGAATTAATTAACTGACTAAAGGGGTGGAATTTCCACTCCCATCCCCGCAGGCCTCCAGGGTGGGAGAGGGGCTGGAGGCTGAGTTCAATACCAACAGCCAGTGTTTTAATCAATCATGCCTATACACTGAAGCCTCCCTAAAACCCCAAAAAGACAGGGTTCAGAGAGCTTCTGATTGGTGAACACACAGAGATGTGGAGAGTGGGGAGCATCCCAGAGAGTGTGAAACTCCCTGCCCTTTCCCTGTTCCTTGCCCTAGGCATCGCTTCCATCTAGCTAGTCCTGAGTTACAGCCTTTTATAATAAGCTGGTGATGTAGTAAGTATAATGTTTCTCCAGTTCTGTGAGCTGCTCTAGCAAATTAATTGAACCCCAGGAGGGGAGTCAGTGGAACTTCCAATCTGTAGTCTATAGCCCATGGGCCTATAGCACCAGTGACAACCTTGATTTTCCAGTGTCATCTGAAGTGAGGGGAGGAGGCAGACTTGTGGACCAAGCCCTTAACTTGTGGGATCTGACACTCTCTCCAGGTAGAGTGTCACATGCGTGTGCATGCTTAGTCACTCATTTGTGTCCAACTCTTTGCGACACCATGGACTACAGCCTGCCAGGCTCCTCTGTCCATGAAGATTCCCCAAGCAAGAATACCGGAGTGGGTTGCCATAGTTGAGTTGAATTGTAGGACATCCAGCTGATGTCAGAGAACTGCTTACTGATGGGAACTGGAGTCAGAATCCATAGTCCCTTTCATATTCAGCTCTGCTAATATGAGAATTAGTCAACTGTTTCAGCCTTAGCCATTACTTGCAGTGGGTTTCCGAGTTACCTTGTCTGATTTCTGGACATCCAACTTCCTTTCTGTATCTTGTCTGTTACACTCTCTGAAAGTAAAAGTAGTTATAACCTGCAAGAGGGTTTGCCCTTCCCAGACCTTGAAATCACTAGAAGACTAGAGGGAGTCCCAGGCTGAAATGTAATATCAGGGCTACCTGGGCTTAACTCATGTTCTAGACACTGGGCTTTTCCCCTACTCCGCTGAGTGCCTTATTTTGTGAATTCTCTCCCCAACAAAGACACGGATCCTCCCTTGCTCCTTCAGGCACTTCAGGACCAGGGCCCCTATACATTGGCATGGAATAAACTTGGAACCACACATCAGTTTGCAGGTATGTGTGTAAGCCTATGGATGTAAGAAAAAAAGAATTTACTGTTAAAATTCTTTCTTCTGTTTCCTGGTTTCTGGGAGGTGCCTCTCTTCTAAACAGAATAATGTCTGTTACTCCCTGACTCCTCTTTGATATAGTTCAGTATTTTTGACACTTATCATACAGCAGGAACTGAAATATGGAGACAATGAAATACAAGACAAATAAGATGAATATGGCCCATACTCTCAAAACCCTGTAACCATAAATATATAGTGAAACCCTTAAATAATAGAAGCACATATGTGCAATGTATAGACATTAAGGGAAAGTGATAAGAGAAGAATGGTAAGCAGTTCTGAACAGGTCTAAGTAACCAGGGGTAAACATGATTGAATATGTCTATGGAGGAGGGTGTAAATGAGTGTAGATGGGTGAGCAGCACACAGTGTACAAGTCGAACCTATGGGTCTGATTTTTCTTTAACTCTATTTCTTGCTAAAATGACTTGAAATCACATGGCATTAAATAATTATGCAATAAATGAATAAGCACATAGACAAAGGAGTTAACCTTTGTGTTTTATAAGCACATAGGATACTCGTCCCCCCATTTTAAGTTCATTTACTGGAATAACCTTCCACTCTTGAGTTCTTCTTCAGTGACCTAGGCACAGAGATTTTGGTTTCCAGTGTCATCAGAAGGTAAACAGAAATTACTTTACTTGGATTAAAATAAGGGGAACCATTTCACTCTGTGCCTATCTAGATCCTCCTCGTCCCTGAGTAATGTACCCATCATTCTTTGCTTTCTGTACGTCACCAGTTTCTGAACTTCTAACCCTTTACTGCCTGGGGTTTGGCCACTTTCTGGTCTCTTTAACAAGACTATAAAATCAAGGAGACCATGATGTTTTGACCTCATATTTTCTGCATTGATATCTCTTTGGGAATGTGAAGAGGCAAGAAGATAAAGAGACAAAGGCAACACATGAAAAGATGCTCAACATCAATAAGTCATTAGTGAAATGCAAATCAAAACCACAGTGAGGTAGGGCTTCACACTAGAATGGCTAAAATTAAAAAGACAGACAGTAACAAGTGTTGGTAAGGATGTGGAGGCATTCAAACCCCCATTCATTGCTGGTGGGAATGTCAAATGGTCCAGCCACTTTGGTGAACACATAGGATACTCATGTCTGATAGTTCCTCAAAACGCTAAACACAGACTTATCATACGACTCAACTATTCTACTCCTATGTGCAGACCCAAGAGAATGAAAACGTATGTTCAAACAAAAACTTGGACACAAATATTCATAACAGCATTATCCAAAATGGCCAAAAGTGGAAATAACCTAAATTGCTGAATAATATTCTATTACCTAGAAATACCACATTATTCATCCAACTGATGAATGAATAAACAAAATGTGATATATCTATACAATGAAATACTATTTGACAATAAAAGGGAATGAGTGCTGATACATGCTAGAACATGGATGGGCCCTACAAATATAACAGTAGTGCAAGAAGGCAGTCACATATTATAGACATAAGAAGACCACATACCGTACAATTCCATTCACGTGAAATGTCCAAAATAGGCAAATCCATACCACAGAGACAGAGAGTAGATTAGTGGTTACCTTTGGGCGGGGAGAAGTAGGGAAATGGTGAAAGATTCCTAACAGGGAGAGGTCTCTTTCTGGGGTGTTGAAAATATTCTAAAATTAGATCGTGGTGATGGCCACACAATTCATGAATATACTAAAAATCACTGAACTGTATACTTTATTTTTTAACTGTATACTTTATATGGGTGAATTTCATAGTATATGAAATATAGATACCAATAAAGCTATAAAGAGAGAAAAGGAAACACTTCATGTGACTACAGAAGTCACATGAGGAATACTACTCCCCATAATAACTTCATAAAGAGCAGCATTTTCTAAAGGTAGCAAATTTCCATGTTTCATCCACTCTGAGAATTATTAATAGAATCTTGAATTTGATAGACCCAAAGGAGCTACTAAGTTCATAAAAATATTCATCACAACACATATGGATTTGGAGAAAATGACTAAATTCAGTCCATGGAGTAGAAACTAGATGTAGTTTACAATATTCTTGACTTAAAGCATAATTATATGTTACAGTAAACAGTAATGATAAAGAGTAGGAGGAAGTGAACTTCGAGTTAGTAATTTCTGACTTCCCCTACTTGGAGCAATGTGAGGCTAAGAAAATATTTTCTGTCCTGACCCCTATCTATGCTGGTCCTAGTGGGTGTTTCTATGAATCCCATGGTGCTCTTGCCTTAATCTGGTCAATTCTCAGATGTCACTATCTCACTGCAGAACCTCTATTATTTGCAGAAATTTCTTAACCTCTGCTCAATCTATACTTAATTCTCTAAGACTTGATCAGTGGCATGCCTGAAATAACATAGACCCCAAAATGATCTACCAATAGTTCCTTACTGCCCAAGGCAATGGCACCTCACTCCAGTACTCTTGCCTGGAAAATCCCATGGATGGAGGAACCTGGTAGGCTGCAGTCCATGGGATCTCGAAGAGTCAGACACGACTGAGCGACTTCAGTTTCACTTTTCACTTTCATGCATTGGAGAAGGAATGGCAACCCACTCCAGTGTTCTTGCCTGGAGAATCCCAGGGACGGGGGAGCCTGGTGGGCTGCCATCTATGGGGTCACACAGAGTCGGACACGACTGAAGCGACTTAGCAGCAGCAGCAGCCGCCCCTGAAATGGTTTATCTCTCTGGGCACATGCTGGATCATCAACTTGCCCCAGAAGTCCTTCTATCCTCCTAGGTCCGGCCTTCTACCCACATGTTGAAGCCTGTAATGTTCCTCCACTTGGGGCAAGAAGAGTGATCTCACTCACACTGCCTTGGAAGCCATGACTGGGGTCTCCTTTCAGATGTCCCTGGAAAGACGCTAACAGAGAAGCTGACCCTGGGTAGTAATTGCTTAGGTTGCCCTCCAGTGCTTGGAATAGAGGGGACAGCTGGGTTTCTGTAGGGGCTTCCTCTTTTTCTCCTTCTCTCACCCTCTGTTTCTCCCAGATACTGTACTTTCTGGGATCCTGGTTCTCCAGAGCCGCCAACTGCCCCGGGAATTCACACCCTGAATTTTGCTTCAAGTCTTTGGGACAAGACCAGAATACTGGACAGTCTTATAAGTCAGAAGGAAGGGAAGGAGAGTGGAAGTCAGAGGACCTACTAGAACCGTAATGCTTAACACCCTCAGCGCCTAAGTAGATTCAAGAGTTAGGGTCAAGTCAACAGACTCTGCTCTGTAACTACCTAAATGCTGACAGCAAAAATTTTTAACTGAGCTGAGTGGTTCCAGTAAAAATCTGTTTTCCATCCCACAGCTGGGTTCTGAATGCTTCTTGACAATCATGTTCCTAATCACCACATGATTTCCTTTCCATCCCTCTCTGCAGCTGTCACAAGCCTTCATCACCTCCCTCAGCTCCCCACCTCCACCCCAACCCTCCACCCTCCCTACAGTGGATTTTGCCTTCAGAAAAAAAGGAGACACTATGGGCTGTGACCTCCAACAGCATCCCTTCCTTCGGCTCAAAATCCCTTCCCCCATCCTGACTTGGGTCACCCTTTCTTCTTCTAGTCTCTCTCAGGAAGGAGTCCTAAACACCATCTCCACCACTTGTAAGATAGATTAATTCACAAATGGGGATTTGCCCCCTGACACCACCCTTACCAGATTCACAACCATGGGCAGATATTAAGCTCTCTGAGCTTGCTTCAGTTCCTATAAAATGGAGATAAGAGTACTACCTAACTTATATGGCAATTGTAAGGATTCAATCCATTTTAATTTATCTGAAAGAATATAAGACCATGCCTGGCACATAATATACCCTCAATGTTCACTATTATCATGGTGTATTAATATGAATGTGTATTATATTATGTATATGATATATATATACAACTAATGTGTAGTAACTGCTGTATGTTAATATCAATAATTTTTGTTGTTATACAGTTGCTAAGTCAAGACTGACTCTGCAAACCCATGGACTTGCAGCATACCAGATTCCCCTGTCCTTCGATATCTCCAGGAGTTTGCTCAAATTCATGTCCATTGAGTCAGTGATGTCATCCAACCATCTCATCCTTTGCCACTCCCTTCTCCTTTTGCCTTCTATCTTCCCCAGCATCAGGCTCTTTGCCAGTGAGTCAGCTCTTTGCATCAGGTGGCCAAAGGACTGGAGCTTCTGCTTCAGCGTCAATCTTTCCAATGAATATTTAGGGTTAATTTCCTTCAGGATTGACTGGTTGGATCTCCTTGCAGTCCAAGGGACACTCAAGAGTCTTCTGCAACACCACAGTTCGGAAGCATCAGTTCTTCAGCGCTCAGCCTTCTTTATGGTCCAACTCTCACATCTGTACATGACTACTGGGGGAAAAAAAAATTGCCAATTATTGCTAATACTTGTGAGTCTTCCAAAGGGGGGTGAACATCAATTAGCTGCTGCCCAATTTCTGTTGTCCAGGAATACCTAGGAACAGTTCCTCAGGACAGAGTCTGACTGCACGCATGCACTGCAATTAATGTCTTGTTTCTCACTGGCCCTTCACCAAGCTCCTTCCATCGTAGTGTGGAGACCAGCTCCTTCCTCCTGCTCACGGCTCTCTTTACCCCTGTCCTGTGAAGGTCACCTCTCTCAGAGGAACCCCTGAAGAGCAAACCCACAGACCTTGTCTGGTTCTTTCTGCAGTTTACCACCGCAAACTTGGCCCCATTCATCACTGCTTCTTTAAACCCCCTTCTACCTTGACCTTCAGGCATGATTCTCCTCCTCTTCACCTCTCTCAGCATGCAGTCTCCTTCACCAGCTTATCTATTCCACCTAACTCGGAAATGGGACTGCTGCTCTGTTCCTGATCACTACCCCTCACTTTTGTCTACTCCCCGCCATGGGTCCAGTGACCTTCCTTCCAGACCGGTGCTCCCAAAAGAGTCTGGTCTACACCTGCTGATCCCCTGTCAGTCTCCAAAGTGTCTCATGTTCAGTCCCACATATAAGAGATTTCACCCTTTTCAAAGTTTCAGTCATCCTCTCTAGGCAATAGTCATGGTTGCCAAGGGCACTGAGGACCGTCCACAATCACAGGTGATTGACCTTTTCTTCATCTCATATAAGAAGCTTCACAACATGGTCCCCTTGCCCTGTTCCCAGCCAGCTGGCTCCTCCTGTTATATAGACATCTTGGAACAGCCACTGAACACACTCTAACTCCTAATCCATATGTCCATGCCCTACCTCTACCCTTACTTTCAGTCTAAGACATAGCATTTCTAAGTCCCCAGTGCACAATACAAAACTGAAGTTCGTATTAGCTCTCTAGCTTGATCTTCCTCTGGTTCCTATACCTGTTTGCAGCTTATCGCAGCAATATCACAGGGCCCACACCACTCAAACCACCATCAAAGGGAGATGGCCACACCCACAAGCCTGCTAATAAGATAACAGGGATCCTTTGGACCAAAGGACCCTATGGGATTCAACACAACTGCTCAGATCAAGGACATGGCTACCAAATCTAAAGGGAGCCAACCCATAGGTATTCCATGTGGCCCTTTCTCTAGCTTGCCAGAGTCTTCTTTCAGGAACTTGGAATTCAGAAACTGAAAGACTGAAGAAGTATTGAAGAGAGTGGCTCAATCAAGGAAATGGGATGGGTTGATGGAGGACAGAGAGATGAACAAAGGAATAGATATGTGATTAAATGTTGATGACAATATATGGGTACTCAACCTAGACAGCATATTAAAAAGCAGAGACATTAATTTGTCAACAAAGGTCCATCTAGTCAAGGCTATGGTTTTTCCCGTGGTCATGTATGGATGTGAAAGTTGGACTATAAAGAAAGCTGAGCACAGAAGAATTGATGCTTTTGAACTGTGGTGCTGGAGAAGACTCTTGAGAGTCCCTTGGATGGCAAGGAGATCTAACCAGTCCCTCCTAAAGGAGATCAGTCCTGGGTGTTCATTGGAAGGACTGATATTGAAGCTGAAACTCCAGTACTTTGGCCACCTGATGTGAAGAGCTGACTCATTTGAAAAGACCCTGATGCTGGGAAAGACTGAAGGCAGGAGGAGAAGGGGATGACAGAGGATGAGATGGTTGGATGGCATCACCGACTCAATGGACATGGGTTTGGGTGGACTCTGGGAGTTGGTGATGGACAGGGAGGCCTGGTGTTCTGCAGTTCATGGGGTTGTGAAGAGTCGGACACGACTGAGCAACTGAACTGAACTGAACTCAATATCAAGTTCTTTCAGCTTTGCTGTATGTGTAAAATTGTTTGTAATAAAATACTGGAGAAGGAGGGAATGCATTGAAAAATGTCACTCCTTAAATAATGAATATAATAACCACTTCTTGAGTATCTACTATGCTAGTCACCAAGGCAACAGGGTGAACAGGAAACAGGTTGCCTGCCCTCATGGAGTTTACAGTCTAGTCGGGGAAGCAGGACCACATGTTAATCACACAAGTAAATACGTAGTTCTAAATCAAGGCAGGGGCTGTGATGAAAAAGGAAGGGGTGTGGTGACTATTAGAACAGGAGGACCTGATTTAATGCCAGGGACACTTCCTTGAGAAAGTGACATTTAAGGGGACACCTACAGCAGGGGTAGGCCATGAGCGGTGATGGTAAAAAGCTTTCCAGGTAGAACCTTGAGTGTGGCCATTTTTAGAAACTGAGATGAGACATGTGAACCTGGAAGACACAGAGCAGGGGGCAGTCTGCAGAGGCTATGTCCTAGAGACGCCAGGAGGGAGAGATATGGTCCCTGGGGACAGGAGAAGTGCCAAATCAAAGTCACTTACAGCCAGAGTCAGAGGGGGCAGCAAGGAAGGAGCCACAAAGGGCCGATTAGGACTTTGGAGATGGGATCGTGCAGCAAATGTGCTGAAGGAAATAGAAGTCGCTCGTTATCAACTCAGCGGGTCCAGGGCAGGAGATGAGTAGCTGGTACCTGGGCACCCAGGGTTCCAGCTCCAGTGCTCATCCAAGACGATCCTGAGAAGGAAACTCTTCCATTTGTGCCAAACTAGAGCCCAACATCCCCAAATATTCAGTCACCCACGCCCAAGGCCACAGCTCCTCAACTCTTATCGCAGCATCCTGTGACACACCCTGCGGTCCACCTGCATCCCTTGAACTTGTGTTTTCTTCCTCGTTTCCACCAGGGCCATCTCTACTTCCATATGCGTCGTTAGCTCCTAGCCCAGCCTGACTTCCGCCCTTCCATTCTCCCGAGTCTTTGCCAACAACCTCCTTGTTGCTAAATCTGCTGGGTTTTTTTCACTTCTTTTTCTACTTGTCCTGTCAGTAGCTGTTAACACCACTGACCACATTCATCACCTTAAAATGGTTCCCACCACTTCCTAGCATCTGTACGCTCCAGTGTTCCTTCCACCCCTCTGGTTTCCCTTCTCAATCCCCTGGTGAGCTTCTTTCCCTCTGTCCATCCCTAAATGGTAGTAAGACTGCTCCCTTCCCTCTCCACATCTACTCTCTGGATAATCTCATCTAGGAGACCCAAGGACTTCCCTGATGGCTCAGTGGTAAAGAATCTGCCTGCAATGCAGGACTCAAACGAGTTTGATCCCTGGATTGGGAAGACTCCCCTGGAGAAGGAAATGCCAACTCACTCCAGTATTCTTGCTTGGAAAATCCCACAGACAAAGGAGCTGGGCGGGCTACAGCCCATGGGGTCACAAAGAACCGGACACAGCTCAGCGACTAAACAACAACAGCAACACGAAGGCCCATGGCTTCAATATCCTTTTTCTCCTCTAGGCTCTAGAGCAGTGCTATCCAATTTGGTCATTGTTATGGGCTGAACTGTGTTCCCCAAAATGATATGCTCCAAGGCTTGAAGTCATCCTTGTTTGGAAACAGGATCTTTGCGCATGTCATCAAGTTAGGATGAAGTCACACCAGATTAAGGTGGGCACTCAAATCCAATGGCTGGTGCTGTTATAAGGAGAGAAAGATTTGGAGACACATCCACAAGGGAGAATTCCAAATGAAGCCCAGACTGGCATGATGTGTGTACAGCTAAGAATGCCAAGGACTGCTGCCAATGCCAGAAGCTGAAAGACAATGATGGAGCGGAGTCTCTCCCAGAGTCTCTAGAAGGAGCATGGCCAAAGGACACTGTCGTTTCAGACTTGTATACCCTCCAGAACTGGGAGGATGAATTTCTGTTGTTTTCAGCCACCCAGTGTGTGGTAATTCATTATGACAGTCTTATATAACATTGATGGAAACGTTTTCTATCTGCAGTGTCCAACATGGCATCCACTAGCCACACATGGCTACAGAGCTTGTGAAACTGTTGCTGAAGCTGAAGCTCCAATATTTGGCCACCCACTGCGAAGAGCCAACTCATGGGAAAAGACCTCGATGCTGGGAAAGATAGAAGGCAAAAGGAGAAGAGGGTGGCAGAGATGGATGAGATGGTTGGACGGCATCACTGATTCAATGGACAAGAGTTTGGGCAGACTGTGGGAGATGGTGAAGGACAGGGAAGCTTGGCGTGCTGCAGTCCATGGGGTCACAAAGAGTTTGACGTGACTTAGCAACTGAACAACAACAACAAGTAAAGAGCTGCATTTATAATTGTATTTCCTTTTAATTAAGCAGGAACATGGGACTGGCGGCTACCATCTTGGACAGCTCGGCAGCTCTGGACCCACATATCAGCTGCCTGCAGGGCAACTCCTCCTGAACATCCCACAACAAACCCAAACTCACTCAACCTGCTCATGACCAATGTCTACCCCACAAAGCTGCTCCTCCTCCGTCCCGTCTCAGAGGGGACGCCTCTTTCACCCCAGATCATGCGTATCCTCCTTGGCTCCCCTGCTCCCTCGGCCCCCATATGCAGTGAGACACCACTTCTACTCCCTGACTATTCCCACTCCTCGGACCGCACAGCTAAACCTGCTCTTTTCCTGATCTGACCCTCCCGACTCCTTTGGCCACCATCTCCAGAGAGTCCTCAGTGGAACCCCAAACTAGATTCTGTGTCCCTTTTGTGCTCTCACAGGGCTCAACTCCTACTGCAGGAGGGCCAACACTACTGAAATCACCCCTTTGTCTCATCTGTCCATCCATGACTGGCTAATTCTACATGACTTAGCACCCTGCCTGGCATATGGTGCATGCGTGCGAGCCAAGTTACATCAGTCGTGTCTGACGCTGCGACCCCATGGACATAGCCCGCCAGGCTCCCCTGTCCATGCATTCTCCAAGTACGAATACCGGAGTAGTTTGCCATTTCTTTCTCCACGGGATCTTCCTGACCCAAGGATCGAACCTGAGCCTCTTACGTCTCCGGCATTGGCACGCAGGTTCTTTACCACTAGCACCACCTGGGAATCCCTAATAAATGTTTGATGAATTAAAGAATGAGTGAATGAATGAATGAAAAGAATCCAACAGTACAGGTTGTCGGGGGAAATCGTGAGCCTTGTTGCTAATCATGGGTACCAGAAAAAAAATAAAAGATAGATTAAAATTTTGCTTTGGTGGCTTCCAAGTGATACTAATTACAGTTATTTATGTGAAATCTTACTTTTTATGCCTAATTACCATGCAGCAAGAGCAAGGATTATGTATATCATTAGACGTGTCAGATCAACTTGGTTGGGTTTTATTTCATCATAATAGTGAATTATGCACAAATGCTTAGACTCCACAAATTACTGTGAATGTAGCTGGTTGCCTGTTTCCACCCTTAATAAAGTTTCTTTCCTCTATTGCTCACTCCATAGTATCTGCAACTTCGGGGCACCATGAAAATAAATGATGAGAAGAGAAATGAGTGATGACTTTTGACCACGCAGAATACACAGCAATTATGAGTTGGCTGTGATGCTGATGGTGTTGCTATGTGACTCATCTTTATACTGCGCTTGACAGCCACAAAGGGTTTCACCAGCATCATTGTATTTAATCGTCTCAACTCTGTAAACAATTAAAATTCTCAAAGTTTTAGTGATTTGTTCTAGTAAGTGTCAGTGTCGGGAAAACAGCCCATGTTAAGACAAGTTTGGAAAGAATGGGGCTCAAAGATAGCTACATTTTAAATTATATTTACCAAGGTTTACATTAAGCATTTTGATACACATCTATCAACAACACCAAAGTGATTTCGGTATTATTATCACCTTTTTACAGATAAGGCCATGGAGGGTTAGAATGGTTGAGTAACTTGCTCAGAGTCTTAAGGATGGTAAACAATGATTTTTGAAGCCAGGCTTTTATCCACTCTGAGGGTCCATGTTTTATCAGGAAAGTAGTAGGTCAGTGGGTAAAGAATCTGCCTGCAGTGCGGAGACACAGGAGACGCAGATTTGATCCTTGGGTCAGAAAGATCCCCTGGAGAAGGAAATGGCAACCGAATCCAGTATTCTTGCCTGGGAAATCCCATGGACAGAGGGACCTGGTGGGCTATCTATAGTTCATGGGATCGCAGAATCAGACATGACTGAGTCGCTGGGCACACACACACGATGGTCCATGTTTTATCAGGAAAGTAGTAATAAGAACATCTTTTTAGTCAGGAGGCGCTGGGCTGTATCTGCACAACAGCTCAAAGGATATGGCTCCGGATATTATCTATAGCCCTAGAGGAGACACTACAGATCCTTGACTCTGCTTAATGGCTAAACTATTATTATTTGGTCTTGTATGTGTCAGTTGCTCAGTCGTGTCTGACTCTCTGGGACCCCATGGACTATAGCCTACCAAGCTCCTCTGTCCATGGAGCTCTCCAGGCAAGAGTACTGGAGCAGGTTGCCATTCTCTTCTCCAGGAGATCTTCCCCACCCAGGGACTGAACCCAGGTCTCCTGCATTGGCAGGCAAGCAGATTCTTTACCATCTGAGGCACCAGGGAAGCCCCATTATTTGGTCCTGTTTGACTGTTTTCCTTTGCTTCTGCATTCTCTTGTTCTTTTTTCCTGATTAAATTTATTATTTGGCTAAAGTGTTTCTACAGGTTAGAAGCAGACAGAGGACACTGTGTGTGTGTGTGTGTGTGTGTGTGTGTGTGTACGTGCGCGCGCAGTGGGGCTGGTCTGTCCCAGGAAGGCCCCAAAGGATCCTGCTGGGTTTTAAAAGCTTGAGAAAAAGGAATTGGAAAAGGTTTTCAACAGCTGCTATGCGGGTCACCAAAGGAGCTAATCCAGGTAAAGCCTAAGAATGTTTAAGCATTCCTGAAAGCCTGGCTGAAAAGTCTCTCTCATGTCATACAGTGCATTAAAGAAAGCCACAAATTCTCGGGGCGTCCTCCTACTGAGAGGTGGGAACTATTGCCACTTCTCTTGAATCCGGCTGGCCTGTGATCCGGGTTCAGGCACTAGGAGAGCTAAGTGATGCTTCCTGATTTCCCAGCCATAGGCTGTGGGAAGCTTGGCGTGTGAGCTTGGTCTCTGGGTGCCCCGAGACGCCCTGCTGGGGGATCTAGGGCTGGCACCCCAGTTGACTGGCCCAGCAGGGTCCAGTCTTCCAGGCACCCCCACTGAGGTGCCGGACTCGTAAGTGAAGCTGTCTTGAACCCCTGAAGCCCATGTGCTAGCGGAACACCCCCGAGCAGCCTCAAGGAATGCCACTCGGAACAGAATAATTGCACAGCTGAGCACTGCCCAAATTCCTCACCCACAAATCATTTTAAAACAGCAAGTTTGGGGAGAGTTTGATATGCAGCAAAAGATAACCAGAGTATGCCTCAAGTTCATTTTGTCGCTTCCTCTCTTCATGAGCCTGTGAAGTTGCCTCAGTCTTGTCTGACTTTTTGCTACCCTATGGACTGTAGCCCGCCAGGCTCCTCTGTCCGTGGGATTCTCCAGGCAAGAATACTGGAGTGGGTTATCATGCCCTCCTCCAGGGGATCTTCCCAACCCAAACCCTCATCTCACAGGTCTCCTGCATTGGCAGGCTGGTTCTTTATCACTAGCGCCACCTGGGAAGCCCAAGCGAATAAACAGCCAAGGACCAGGCTAAGAAATATTCATAGTGAAACAAACCAGCCCTCCAGTCTTTCCTTCAGCAGTTCATACACACACACACACACACACACACACACACACACACACACACACACACAGAAGATCTTGGCAAATTTGTATTTCAGACAAATAGCCTTTCAACAGATTGATTTGAAATGTCACCCATTAAAATAATTTTTCCTTTGGAAGTTATCAAACACTGTTAAAAAGAAGCTGCCTGTGAAAGCACAGCTGGGACGTTCTTTTCATAATTTCACCGTTTCCATTTCTGACACCCAGCAGCTTTGTGAGGGTTCAACTCCAGTTTGAAAAAAGAAGAGATAACATCTGCTTTCTCCTCTGTCTTTACACACATTTAATCACACCCAGAGACGCAAGGTCTTTTCTCACGTTATTCCAATTTACCTTCTGCTGTTAACTAAGATGCATGTGGCCCCTTCTAAAGATACATCACACGATGCAGGGCGAGGAATGCAGAAGAGCCGAGTGGACGGGATGGGGTGGAGAATGACTCAGTGGACACGACAGCTACCCACAGGGAGCAATGAGCCCAGCACAAAGGCTGCAGCTGTTCACAGAGTCATCCGCAGTATTTCTGACACGGCAGATCCTCCCGGTGATGTCAGACGTCTTTCTTAAACAAAAGTGAAATGTGAGAAGGTGAAAAATTACAGCACTGCTGGAGAATATTTCGCCTTGTTCCAAGAACCGTATTCTTAAATGCCTATGTTTTTCCACAGTCTGGATCTCCCCCAGTTCGGTGAAAGTCATGAAGTTTCTTTCCAAGAAAACCTACCCATTGGCTCCCTGCGTTCTTGGTTATCTCAGCCCCCGCCCCGCCACCCCCTGTGATGCAAGTCACTGAGCAGGGAAAATGATTCACAGGGCTCTGAAGCAAACCGAATTCATTGAATTAGACGTTGGAAAAGCGCCGAAGTGAGTCACCATCTCATCCCTTGCTCTGAGGGGGGCAGCACCACGCCTAGACCACTCCAGCCAGGAGAGAAGGAGCTGTGTTTTTAATAAGCTGGTTGGAGAAGGATCATTTCCAACCATAATAAGGCGCGTTCCTGTGTATATTCATGTTCCAACCACAACAAGGCACTGCAAAGTTGAACCCAAAGCAGAAACGAAAGAATTAGGCAAAGCAGGGAGCCTGGTTCAGACCACGCTTTTGTGCAAATGAGAAAAAGTAGTCCCTGGGGGCGAAGGACTTCGATAAAGCCCACCCCTCCCCCCGCCCCCCCCACCTCTCATCCCCGTTGGGGCAGAAACTGCCAGAACTGGGGAGAATGGATTCACCCCACCCTCCACACCCAACTGCCCAGCCTCACTCTGAGCAGAGAGGAGTCCCAGGACCATGAGCAGTGAGTGACCTGGGAAGTACATTCAACCTTTTATACCTCCCACTTACCCTTTGCCTGGTTAAAATCTCTCTCTTCCTACTTTGATCCCCATGGTTCCTGTTGCTAACACTTGGTAACAGTATTTTTTTTTTTAATCTGACACCTAATAAATCCGAGGGCTGACAGGTAATGTATCTTCATCTCCCTGGGTACCCTGCCCTAAAGGAATGAATGACTCTGGGAAAGAATGAACCCAGCCCTCCAACACTCGCATCTCATTTTTTCCTCGCTCTAACCGAAGAGTATGACCTCACCTCCCCTGAGGGAAAAGGACCAGCCAGTCCACAGTTTGTCCTCCGGAGCAGAATTCCAGGTTGGCAAGGGAAATTCTTGAACACAGGGACCCTTGTGGCCATGGGACCTGAGCCCATTTTCCCTCCATGCGCCTCCTGTTTGGGCGTCATTTCAGGACCAGCTCCCTCACCAAACAGCATGTTAGAGCCAGCGAGACGAGGGGAGCATCCTTTCTAAGCCCTTAGAACTCTCTTAGAAGGCAAGGGCTGCCTTCCCAGTGCCACTGGTCACAGCCACCCTTCCTCTTGGGGACCATAGTGGAATCAGAGCACATCCCCCAAAAACACTGACCCGGGACCACCAATCCACCACTACCCAGAGCTTCTGGACCACTCCCCAGCCTGGTGTTATCAGCATCCTAAAAGGCCACCAAGACAGCTGCCAAAGGAACCCCTCATTTTGAGAAGAGGGTCACCTGTCACAGCCAGAGGTCAGAAACAGAATGTCTAAGGGCCAGGCCAACCATCTGCAAGGTATCTGTTATAGTTGCTGTTTGTTGTTGACATTTAATTGCACAATGCTATTTACATGAAAGATCCAGAATAGGTAAATCCATAGAAATGGAACTCAGATTGGCGGTTACCGGGAGCTGGAGGTGGGGGAGACAGGGACTGACTCCCCAATGGGTATGGGATTTCATTTCCAGGAGATGGACATTGGGAACTAGAAAGAGGTGGTGGTTACACAATATTGTAAAGGAACTAAAGGCCGCTGAATTGTCCACTTCCACGTGTTTAACTTGTGCTATGTTGATTTCACCTGAATTTTTTTTTTTTTGACTGCTCCAGGTCTTAATTGCAGCACGTGGGATCTTTAGTTGCAACATGTGGGCTCTAGTTCTCTGACCAGGTATCGAACCCAGGCCCCCTGCCTTGGGAGCATACACTCTTAGCCACTGGACTATCAGGTAAGTCTCCACACCTGAAAATTTTTTTTAGTAAATACCCCCCACAAAAGAGAGAGAGAATTCTGTTAAGAAAGAAACCACTTCATTTAAGAAACCAGAAGATCTGGCACAGCTAACCCCATCTGCTCGTGGCCCCAATCAGCGGATGCAGGGCAGCAGCTCCAGGATGGGGGAAGGGGCCCCTGCCCTTCGCGTGGTCCTTCACCCTCATGTGAGTGTGTGACCCCGCCCCTACCCGCAACGAAGCTACTGATTTTCTGCAGGGAGTAAACAGAGTCCCCACGAGCTGCCATTTTCAGATGAGCGTAAGGTGAGATCAGAAGCCAAGATCTGAGAACACAGCCGGGAGAAAAACAGGGAGAGGCCAGGAGGTGGTGATCAGAGAAACAGACACAAGGACAAGCGAGGACCAGTGTGTTGCTGATCATTCTGCCCTGAGCAGCATCTCCTCCACCCTCCCAGCCTCTCCATCCCTTTACCCTGCTCTATTTTCCTCTGATGCTGAAGCTGAAGCTCAAGCTCCAATAGTTTGGCCACCTAATCCAAAGAACTGACTCATTGGAAAAGACCCTGATGCTGGGAACGATTGAAGGCGGGAGGAGAAGGGGACAACAGAGGATGAGATGGTTGGATGGCATCACTGACTCGATGGACATGAGTTTAAGCAAACTCCAGGAGTTGGTGATGGACAGGGAGGCCTGGCATGCTGTCATCCATGGGGTCGCTCTCACTACTACCTGACTGGGTATTCGTTTCCTAAGGCTGTCGTAACATGCACCCACAAGTTGGCTGGCTTAAAGGACAGAGGTTTTTATGCTCTCACCATTCTGGTGGCCAAAAGTCCTAAATCAAGATGTTGGCAGGGCTGCACTCCTTCCAAAGTCTCTAGGGGAGAATCCTTCCTGCCTCTTCCAGCTTCTGGTGGGTCCAGGTATGTTCCCTGACTTGCAGCAGCATCACTCCTGTCTCTGCCTCTATGTTCACATTGCTTCCTTCCACCTGTTTCTTCTTCTCCAAACTCCTTTCCCTAATGAAGACATTGGTCATTGGATTTAGCATGCATGCCTGTGTGCTCAGTCATGTCCAACTCTTTGCGACCCCAGGCACTGTAGCTCATCAGGTTCCCCTGTCCATGGATTTCCCTAGAGCAGGTTGCCATTTCCTCCTCCAGGGGAATTTCCTGACCCAGGGATCAAACCCGTGTCTCTTGCATCTCCTGCACTGGCAGGCAGATTGTTACCTCTGTGCCACCTAGGAAGCCCTTATTGGATTTAGTGATGGATGATGTCATCTTGAGATCCTTCACTTAATTAAAACTGTAAAGACCTTATTTCCAAGTAAGGTCTCATTCACAGGCCCCAGGGGTTAGGATTTGGACATAATTATTTTTCAGTGAGGGCCACAATTCAACCCATGAGACTATACACTTTTTGTTTACTGTGTGACTCATGTTGTGAAGTCTCATGAGAGTGAGGACTCTGCCCACTTGTTTCCGAGTCAGATCCCCAAAGCCTAGAACAATGTCTGGCACACCGCTCCTCAATAAATATTCACAGAATCAGTGAAGGAGGCATCTTGTGCATGGCATGATGTTGGCTCAAGCCAAGTCAGTCAATAGGAAGGTACATGATAGCAACTTGGCATGTGAAAGTCAACTATGAATATCAGGTAGATTTCAGAGATGAAGGTCTCCATAGAGGAGCCACTGGGGAAAATGAAGAGAGCTCCAGTCCAACTAAGAGGTTTGTCATTGAGACCACAAGCCTGTGCTGATACAGCTTCCTGACCCACCAGCTCAGGGACACAAAGTCCTGGTCTCCAGTGGTGGCTGGACAAAGAAACTTTGGGAAGAGTGAAGATGACCTGCCACTCCTGCTGGGGTATGTGCAGTAATTCCAGCCTAAGGGTTTTCACTCGTTGGAGGGAGAGACACTCGCATGTGAGTACCAATCCCCTGCTTTGACACCTGCGGGTATGAGTTAAAAGTGCACATTTGGGGGCCTCACCCCAGACCTTCCCAATCAGAATCCCTGGGAGGGCTATGGGTGACTGCTGAGAACCCTGACGTTAGAGACCCAGTGAGCCTCTTGGTCTCTTCCAATGGTCATTCCTGGGGCTTTCCCCTCCTCAACTGTCAGCATCCCATGTGACTACCGTTTGTACAACCATTATCCTCACTCTAGGGAGAATCAATACCCCTGCCCCAGTCTCTGGCCTTTCTGTTTTTTTTTTTTTTCTTTTTTCACACTGACACCAGAGTTAAAAACTAGTAAAGAAAAGTGAAAGTGTTCGTCACTTAGTCGTGTCTGACTCTCTGTGACCCCATGGACTGTAGTCTGCCTGTCTCCTCTGCCATGGAATTCTCCAGGCAAGAATACCGGAGTGGGTAGCCCTTCCCTTCTCCAGGAGATCTTCCTGACCCAGGGATTGAACCCCGGTCTCCTGCATTGCAGGCAAATTCTTTATCGTCTAAGCCACCAGGGGAAGCCTAGTAGAGATGGCACCATTTCTGGCCCCTATACCCTTGAATGGTTCCTCCACCATCTAGAGAGTAGACACAGCCGATCGCCTACCTAAAAGCCATTTCTCCCTCATTTTGTTCTAAGAGAACCCAACAGAACCCTGATGTCATTCAGGCACTGAGTGAAAATGTGCCCATGGAAAGTGGGTCCTACTCCACCCACCACAGAGGACTAACTCTGATGGGTCTCTGATCAGTTGTCCTAATATCATTGCCGTTTGCCAGGGATTGGTTCAGAGAGAGGCAGGTGACCCAGTGCTGTCCAGTGAGACACTACTGGAGCCTGCTCCATTTTTGGGGGAGGGTGGTAGTTTGGGGGGCTTGTCTGCATTAGGTCTTCATTGCAGTGTGCAGGCTCTTTGCTGTGGCACACAGGCTTTCTCTAGTTTTGGCAGTTCAGTTCAGTTCAGTTGCTCAGTCGTGTCTGACTCTTTGTGACCCCATGAACTGCAGCACGCCAGGCTTCCCTCTCCATCACTAACTCCAGGAGCTTGCTCAAACTCATGTCTGTTGAGTCAGTGATACCATCCAACCATCTCATCCTCTGCCATCCCCTTCTCCTCCTACTTTCAATCTTTCCCAGCATCAGGGTCTTTTCCAGTGAGTCAGTTCTTCACATCAGGTGGCCAAAGGACTGGAGCTTAACCTTCAACATCAGCCCTTCCAATGAATATTCAGGACTGATTTCCTTTAGGAGTGACTGGATCTCCTTGCAGTGCAAGGGACTCTCAAGAGTCTTCTCCAACACCACAATTCAAAACCATCCATTCTTCGGTGATCAGCTTTCTTTATCATCCAACTCTCACATTCATATATGGCTACTGGACAAACCATAGCTTTGGCTAGACAGACCTTTGTTGGCAAAGAAATGTCTCTGCTTTTTAATATGCTGCCTAGGTTGGTCATAGCTGTTCTTCCAAGGAGTAAGCGTCCTTCAATTTCATGGCTTCAGTCACCATCTGCAGTGATTGTGGAGCCCAAAAAACTAAAGTCTGTCACTGTTTCCATAGTTTCCCCATCTATTTCCCATGAAGTGATGGGATTGGATGCCATGTTCTTCATTTTCTGAATGTTGAGTTTTAAGCCAACTTTTTCACTCTCCTCTTTCACTTTCATCAAGAAGCTCTTTATTAGTTCTTCACTTTCTGCCATAAGGGTGGTGTCTCTGTGTATCTGAGGTTATTGATGTTTCTTCCAGCTTGTGCTTCATCTAGCCTGGCATTTCGCATGATGTACCCTGGATATAAGTTAAATAAGCAGGGTGACAATATACAGCCTTGACGTACTCCTTTCTGGATTTGGAGCCAGTCTATTGTTCCACGTCCAGTTCTAACTGTTGCTTTTTGACCCGCCTACAGATTTCTCAGGAGGCAGGTAAGGTGGTCTGGTATTTCCAACCCTTTAAGAATTTTCCACAGTTTGTTGTGATCCACACAGTCAAAGGCTTTGGTGTAGACAATAAAGTGTTTCTGGAACTCTCTTGCTTTTTCAATGACCCAACTTATATTGGCAATTTGATCTCTGGTTCCTCTGGCTTTTCTAAATCCAGCTTGACCATCTGGAATTTCTCAGTTCATGTACTGTTGAAGCCTGGCTTGGAGAGTTGGGGCATGTGAGGGCTTCTCTCAAGGTGTGGCTCATGGACTTCTCTCGTGGACCACGGGCTCTAGAGCTCATAGGCTCTCTAGTTGCGGTGCATGGGCTTAGTTGCCCTGAAACCTGTGGGATCTTAGTTCCCCAAACAGAGATCAAACCCATGTCCCGTGCATTTTGGAAGACAGATTCTCAACCACTGGACCACCGGGGAGGTCTCAGTGGTGGATGTTCTTAGTCACGGTTGTTTAAGCTCCTCATTTGCACAGCAGCGGTGAGGAAAGGATTCCTACTCTAGGGTTCTGGGCATGGCCGAACACCCAGCATCTGACAGACGAGATCAACAGCAGTTTATAGTCACATATACTCAGGCCTGGGGAGGGGATAGGAAACAGCATTCCATGCAGGGCATGGAGGGCTGCACTTAGGAAGGAGTGAATAAGCAGGGGCGTGGGAGGCAGGCTTTGTAGTAGCAAAAGGGTGGGATGCCCCATGGTTCTCCCGGGAGGATAGGATAGGCTTGTTTGGATAAGTCTGTGATCTGGCAGGAAACTGAAGCCCTGTCTCAGGGATAAGCAGCACCAGGGCCTGATCCTGGACAGTGAGGTGTTTTTGGCTAGTCGACCTTATCTGTGGGAGCAGGATAGGAAGAAGGGAGGGGAACTAGCCCTCCAGCTTCAGATAACAAAGCAGCACATACTCAGTTCAGTCGCTCAGTCGTGTCCGACTCTCTGCGACCCCATGGACTGCAGCACGCCGGGCCTCCCTGTCCATCACCAGCTCCCAGAGTATACTCAAACTCATGTTCATTAAGTCAGTGATGCCATCCAACCATCTCATCCTCTGTTGTCCCCTTCTCCTCTCACCTTCAATCTTTCCCAGCATCAGGGTCTTTTCCAATGAGTCAGTTCTTTGCATCAGGTGGCCAAAGTATTGGAGTTTCAGCTTCAACATCAGTCCTTCCAGTGAATACTCAGGACTGATTTCCCTTAGGATGGACTGGTTGGATCTCCTTTCAGTCCAAGGGACTCTCAACTATTGAGCTTTAATTTCAGCCCAGGCACCACAGGGTGCTAGGCAAGCATCCTTAGGAACTCCTACTCACCCCGAGTTGACAGCATCCCACAGCAAGCCCACACATTGAGCGGCTTTACCTCCTGGCCTTTGAGTCTTCTCCTTTGCCTCTCCTGCCACCACACATCCCTCCTTTCACAGCCCTCCCAGCCACTGGAAACCAGGAACACTGGATAAAGGCTCCAAGAGCCTCAGCTTCCAGATGAGCAATCCTGGCCACCCTCAGCCTACCTCCCAGTAGATCTCACTGGAACTTAGCAGCTGAACCACATTCTCTTGTATTGGTTTCTCCTCCTTCCCTGCCTCGTGTCCCCAGTCTCTCAGTCCTCCCCCAAATAAGTGGTTTCAGGCTGTGCTTTTGGGAGAACCCAGAATAAAGAGACACAGGTTTGATCCCTGGATGGAGAAGATCCCCTGGAGGAGGGCATGGCAACCCACTCTAGTATTCTTGCCCAGAGAATCCTAAGGACAGAAGAGCCTGGCAGGCTGTGGTCCATAGGTTTACAAAGAGTTGGACACAGCTGAAGCTATGAGGAATACCCAGAATAATAAACTTACTTGTACCTGGACACCATTTCATGAGGAAATGATGTCTTGTACTTTGAGAGAACAAAGGTGAGGAAGAAAGCCAACATGCTCAGGATGGCGGAGTGGAAATATGAGAAGAGTTGGGGACCCCTGGTGACATCACTGAGGTGCTGACCCCAACCAGCTCCTTCCCTACCTATTGTTAGAAGGAGATGATGTAACCCCCCCAGTCCATCATTTAGACTCCTTATTCCATCATTTAGGCCACTAAGTGGTCTTTAAGATGTTGCAGAACATCTGTGTCAGTAGCAAGCAGAAGAATGGCTTTAATTTTAGACCAGAGAAGCCACAGTCTCAGATGGAAGATCAGCTGGACGTGTCAGCTGTCACAGAAACATCCTCTTGGGAATCTTGCAGAAGAAGAGCCCAGGAGTCCAAATGTGCCGTCTGCCAAAGCCCGTCCCCGGGTCACAGTTTGTCATGAGCGTAACTATTTGTCATAACTTTGGCCATTCACTTTCCAATCTTGTTGTCTTCAGCTGTCACTTGAATTTCACTAGCGTGATTCTAGCCACATAATTGTGGAGGAAATTCTTTGTCAGAGTCGCACAAGCACAATTATAGCCGCTAATGACTGAGTTTCTCATGACAACAGCCTCTGGAAAGCCACCACGTTCAAGCATCTCAGCTATGTGTCAGCCGCTGCATGCAACTGGCATGTGGGGTTTTGCGTGGAGTCTGTAAAACGTTAAATAAGACGGAGGCTCTGAAAGCACGCTTCCCTGGTGCTCTCTGTGCTCAGCGATAATGTAAGTGATTAGAGATCTATTTTTAACTCTTTGGAAGATACTAATTAGCATTTAGCTGATTTACCCCAATTAGGCAAATAGTTGTTTAATGAGAAATCTTCACAAGTAAGATGGTTCACATTACCCTCGCAGAGGAATTAAACAGACCCCCCACAAAGCCTGGTGGGGGAGTGGGGGGAGTCAGTACAAGTGTTTCCTATATATTTATAGGCACTTGCTAGCATGAACAATTGGGCTTCCCTGGTGGCTCAGACAGTAAAGAATCCGCCTGCAGTGCGGGAAACCTGGGTTCAATCCCTGGTGGAGAAGATCCCCTGGTGGAGGGCATGGCAACCACTCCGGTATTCTTACCTGGAGAATACCCATGGACAGAAGAGCATGGCGAGCTACAGACCACAGGGTCACAAAAAGCTGGACACAACTGAGGGACTAAGCACAGACAGTGTGAACAATTAGTGCATGTTATCAGATTTTAGCTCATTCTCTCATGCTCTTAACAACACCTCCAAAAGTTCTAGGCACTCCTTAGTATTTGCTGAGTTGTCTTGATTGCCATCCCAGCATACTCACTGAGCATCTACCCTGAGCTGAAACGCGGATACAATAACCAGTAAGTCCCCTTGTCTTTTAGCATTTAGGGTCAGAGCTGTCCTACCAGGAGCAAGGCATGGCCTCTCCATGTCTCAGTGTCCCCACATGAAAAATGGGGACAATAACACCCAGCTTCCAGCCAGTGCTGGTACATAAGACTTCACTCTGAGAAGGACCTGAGCTTGCCTTAATACAATGCTCTTGCTATCTTGAAATTCTTAAAACTTTTTGAACAAAGGGTCCCGCATTTTCATTTTTCACTGGGCCCCACAAATTGCACAGCCCATCTTGGGGACATGAAAATATTCAGTGTAGAGATTTATAAGAATTAAATAAGTGAATGTATTTAAAGTACATAGCTTCCCTGCTGGCTCAGTGATAAAGAATCTATCTGCCAATGCAGGAGACACGGGTTCGATCCCTGATCCAGGAGGATCCCACGTGCTGCGGAGGAAATAAGCCCGTGGGTCACAACTATTGAGACTGTGCTCTAGAGCACAGGAGCTGGGACTGCTGTGCCCACGTGCCACAGCTCCTGAAGCCCGTGTGCCCCAGAGCCAGTGCTCCACAGCAAGAAAAGCCACCGCAGTGGGAACCCCGAGTTCCACAGCTGGAGAGTGGCCCCCACTCGCCGCAGCTAGGGAAAAGCCCCAGCAGCAGTGAAGGCCCAGCGCAGCCAAAAATAAAGAAATACATTTCTAAATGATCGTTTTAAAAAGCACAGAGAAGCTTCACATAGGATAAGTTCTCAAAAATGATATAACCATCCCGGCTCAGTAGTTAAATCCAAAATGAATGGATCAGTATTTTCTGAAGGCCTCCTACCCATCTAATCTAAGGACCATTCATTACATTCTGCTTGGAAAAGTGAAGTCGCTCAGTCATGTCCAACTCTTTGCGACCCCATGGACTGTAGCCTACAGGGCTCTTCTGTCCATGGGATTTTCCAGGCAATAGTACTGGAGTGGATTGCCATTTCCTTCTCCAGCGGATCTTGCTGACCCAGGGATGGAACCCAGGTCTCCCGCATTGTAGACAGACGCTTTACCGTCTGACATTCTGCTTAACTTTCTTTAAAAACAGCTGTGAGTACATTTCTGGCCTCAACTTTGAATCTTAATTTTCAGATAATTAACATGGTGTGCTTCATTCCTCCCAGTTTTTTTTTTTTAATATTATCAATTTATTCTTGGTTCCACTGTGTCGTCATTGCTGCTCAGGGGCTTTCTCCAGCTGTGTGAGCAGGGGCTTCTCTTGTTTCGGCTCCATGACTCCAGAGCACAAGCATGTGGCATCTTCCCAGACCAGGGATCAAACCCATGTCCCCTGCGTTGGTAGGCAGATTCCTATGTGCTGTACTGCCAGGGAAGTCACCCTGCCCCAATCAGTCTCATCAAAACATCCTCCTCTCCACAGCTCCTGTTGACTTGAGCACCGCATACCCAAAAAGTCCTTTGACCAGCCCCACTGAGTTACCAAGTACTTAAGTGGTTCTTTCAATTCAATCACTTTTCTTCCTTCAATTGACCAATTAATTCTCCCAAAATGCTTCCAGAAGTAAAACGACATGCAGGGGACAGTGCAGGTTAGAAGTGAAGACATTTATTTTTTTAATCTCTACAAACTGATAACCTTTGATACATGTCCACAATTCTTTATCCACAATTCTGAAATCTAAAAAGCCCTAAAAAAAGAAATTGGAAATAAATTTGTAGCAAATACATTTGGTTGCAAAACCAAACCTGAAAGTGATGTGGGGCTATTTGTAATCTGTTTAGAATAATACTGTGGGTATGACATAACGTACCATGTGTAAATTGAATTATCCTTCTAAACTCAAAAGAAAAATTCTGAACATCTGACCTCATGTTTTTGAATATGAGACTGTGGTCCTAGGTCAGGTTTACACCATCCTTTCCCAGCTTGCTTCCTAACCAACAAAGCCACACATTAAAGACAGGAACTGGGGTTACTTGTACACGTGTATTCACTGAGGCTTTATTCAGAAGAGCCGAAAGGTGGAAGCAACTCAAGAGTCCACTGACAGGTGAATGAATAAGCAAAATGTGGTCTATATACACAATGGAATATTGTTTAGCCTTTAAAAATGGAATTCTATAACATATGCATGCGTGTGTCCTGTCACTCAGCCGTGTCCAGCTCTTTGTGACCTCAAGGACCGTAGCCCACCAGGCTCCCCTGTCCATGTGTTTCTCCAGGCAAGAATACTGAAGTGGGTTGCCATTTCTTCCTCCAATGCTGGTCTTCTGTTTCCAGCAACAGGGCAAACAGCATCACCTAAATATCCTCCCACCGCCAGGCACCAAAAAGTGCTGAACAAAATATGACAAATAACTTTCTAAATTCATAGCCTAATTCCTAAGCAAGTAAGGGATAGGTAGCCTTGGGGCTGAAAAAAAAAGACAAAAATGAAACAAAAATCAGCATAGTGAACATGAACCAATGCTGAGGTTGCTCTATATAGGTGAGAGAGGTGACAAGTTTTGGTAACTAAGGAATTTATGTGTTTTTTTCTCTCTATCTGTTGGTTGCACTGTGGGATCTTAGTTCCCTGACCAGTGATTGAACCCACGTCCCCCTGCAGTGGAAGAGCAAAGTCTGAACCACTGGACAACCGAGGAAGTCCAGAAACTTATGTTTTAATGCCACACCTAGACAGGAGAGGAGGCCTTAGGTCTGACCAGTTGATGAGTTGGATCTGAGGTCCCTGGGATGATCCAAGAGAAAAAAAAAAAGAAATCTGCCTGTTGGCCCATGAAGATGGCAAAGATATTCATTGTCTTGGTCTGGACTTGGAGAGGGCTCACGATGAAGAGTTGGCATTTACTCTTGAGTAAGATTAGGACCTATTGAAGCGAGACAGGTAGAAGAGAGACAGACATGTCTTAAGTGTTAACAAAAACAAACAAACGAAGTGACCCGCACTAGGCTAGAGAAAACAAGTGGAATCAGACAGTCCAGGAGAAAGACTATACAGTAATCAGAGGAACAGGTGCTGGCACTTTGGGTCGGAGAGGGAGCAGTAGGCATGGGGATAAGTGCTTGGATTCTGGATGCAAACGAAGATGAACCCAGTGATACTTGCCGATGGATTAATTACAGAGCAGAAGAGGAAATGTAAAGTCAAGGGTGGTTCCAATACCTCAGTTATTTTGATACTTAAGACAAATTTTTAAAGTTTGTAATACTTATTAGGCATCCCAAGAGGGATAATGAGCAGGAAATAGGACAGAGAAGTAGGAGTAGAAAATCAATATAGACATACTTGGAGACATTTCGATTTGGTTCCAGACCACTGCAATATTGTGACAAAGTGAGTCATGAATTTTTATGGCTTCCAGTGCATATAAAAGTTATGTTTATACTATACATAAGTGTGCATTAAGCATGCAGTTACGTCAAAAAAAGTACATATCTTAATTAAAAATATTTTATTGCTTAATACTAAACACTAAATAATGTAAGTCAGGAAGTGTTTTAAATATAATAATACGTGGTATTCTAAGTATTTTAAGTTGTGTTACTGGGAAAGAGCATATGAGTAGTATGAAATTTTAATAAGTAAGGAACATGTTATAACCTCTGGGGTAATCACTAAAAGAATAGAAAAAGGACTCCTAACTTCCAGACAATATAGAAGAAAAAAGAGAGCCAAAAAGGAATTAAAGAGAAAGAAAGAAAAAAGTATTTTATGGACTTCCCTGGTGGTCCAGTGATTTAAGAATCTGCCTTCCAACAGAGGGGACGTGGGTTCAATCCCTGGTCAGGGAACTAAGACCACAAGGGCAGGGCAATTAAACCTGATGCAGCCCAATAAATAAAAATAAAAAATAAAGTAAATTAAATACATTAATTAATTTAATTTTTAAAAAGATTTTATTGCTAAAAACTGCTGACCATCATCTGAGCATTCATCAAGTCGTAATATATTTGCAAAAGTAATCAGAGATGACTGATCACAATCACCATAACAAAGACAATAATGATGAAAAAGTTTGAAATATCTCGAGAATTACCAATACGTAACACAGGGACATGAAGTGAGCAAATGCTGTTGGAAAAATGGCGCCAATAGACTTGCTCAATGCAGTGTTGCCATAAACCTTCAATTTGTAAAGAATTCTAGTGTCTTCAGAGTGCAGTAAAATGAGGTATGCCAATAGTATCCATATGCAAATGGTACTGAGAACCATGGGGCTAGTGAGAGTTGACAGAAAAGAGCTCCAGGTACCATATTCCAATATCAAGAGGATAGAACAGAGGAGAGAGAGAGTAGAGGATACAGGATAGAACATTCCAGAGAGGAAGAAGGAAAATCTGGAAAAAGCATGTGCTGCCAACAGAGTTAAGAAGTGATTTGAGGAGAGAGAGCGATTGGCAGCCCAAGTGCTACTGGTAGTTCAAGTCCAAAGACAACTGAGATCAACCATGAGAGATGGCAGCATGGGGATCATTGGCGATCTCGATGAGAGCAGTTTGGGTGGACTGGTGGGGGTGAGAGCCTGTTAGAAAGGGCTTCCAAAGAGTGGGAGGAAGCAACACAAGAGTCCTTCCACAGATGAGTGGATAAAGAAAGCATGATGCATCTGCAGAATGGAGTACTATTCCCTCATAAAAAGGAAGGACACGCTGATACATGCTCCAACATAGATGAATCTGCGAAGCATCACAATGACTGAAAGAAACCAGTCACGAGCGACCACATGTTGTACGATTCCAGTTATATGAACTATCCTGCATGAACAATCTGTAGAGACAGAAAGCATATTAGTGGTTACCAGAGACTGGGGGAATCTGGGGAAAGCAGGGGGAAGGGGAGTGACTCCTTCATGGGTACAAGATTTGCATTTGAAATGGTGAAAAGTTTTGGAACTAGACCAGTGACAGTCACACCACACTGTGAACACACTTCATGTCACTGCATCATACAATTTCACATGGCTACAGTGGTACATTTGTGTGTGTTTTACCACGATAGAAAAAAATGAAGAGAATGGGGGAGTGAGCTTACAGACAGCATAAATGGAAACTGTACTGTAAAAAAGGAGAGAAATGGAGTGGGGCTCCAAATGAGGTCAAGAAAAGCGTGTGTACTAATGAGAATGAATGAAGAAAGACAAAACTGATGACTCAGGAGAGAGAGGAAGACTCTGTTGGAGAATGACCTCGAGCGGAGGAGAAAGAGGACATTCATCACAGGAGGCAGGGGTTGGCCTTGGCCAGGAGCCGGGGCATTTCACCCACAGGAGGATGGGGGACGGAGCACGTGAGAGCACAGATGCAGCCTGTCGGTGGGCAGATGGAGTGGTGAGGATCCACCGAGGCCTCTCTCTGAGACAGAGGCTGAGAATGGGGAACAGATACGAATAGTCCTTTACGAGTAGGGGGAGTGACTGAACCAGGGAAATACGGTCCAATGCCCACACTTCTCTGAGAGTTACTGGTCACCCATTTCCAGTGAGACCATCTCCTGCCCCTGCTGCTTCCAGCTGTGTGGTCCCAGGCTCAGAATACAGAGCAAGTGGGCTTCCCCAGGACTGCGATTTAGCCAACTGTGACAGGGAGTTATATGTGTCAGTGTGACTGGGCTCCAGTGCCCAGATTTTTGGTCAAACATCATTCTGAATGTCTCTGAGAGAGTACTGGGTTGGCGGTGGCGGGGTGGGGAGGGGGGGCGGAGATTTCCATTTAATTTGGTGGACTTTGGCAAAGCAGATTGTCCTCCATGAGGAGGTGGGCCTCATCTAATCAGTTGAAAGCCTTAATAGCATGAAGATGGGCCTCTCCCAAGCAAGCAAGAAGGAATTTCTGCCTGCAGACTGCCTTTGGACTTAAACTGAAATACCAGCCAGGCCACCCTGCCGATTTGGGACCTGCCAGTCTCTACAATCATGTGAGTGAATTGCTTAAAATAAACCTCTTTCTATATAAACACACAGCCTGTTGGTTCTGCTTCTCTAGAGAACCGTGACTCATACATCAACCAAGTACAATGAAATGGGAGAGGAGAGGGGGCTGGGGTGTTTACAACAAAATGAGGGTGGATGTTTAGCTGGATATGGAGGACAGTGAGGGCTCGAAAGGAATGAGATCAGTAAGTGGTGCAAAGTCAGGGGATTGCGGTCCCTGTGGGCTCACAGGATTGATTGGAGCAGGGCATTAGAGGGAGTTATAAAGCCAACTCGAAATACTTCCAGATTATCATTGCGCAAGATGAATCCTGAGATGGCTGTGTTTCCATTTTTCTCTGGAAGAGTACTTGCAAGATTGAGGCTCCAAAGGCCTGGTGGACTATAACACACGCCTCTCCTGGAGTCCAGGCAAGAGGCAGCCTCAGAGTAGGAAGAAGGAGGTGGGAAGGGAATGGGCTGTGGTCAAGGAACGGTGAGAGGGCAGGGCTGGAGCGAGAATGGCCTGAGGCAGCCATCCACACTGCGCCCAGCACAGTGGCCAGCCAGAGACATTCCCATAGCCCTGAAGAGGCCAGGCGGTAACTGAAAATTCCACCATTGCGCATGCCAGGGGTCATCTGGACTGGAACAAGCGGATGCAGAAGGCCAGGGGTGACAGCCCAGAGCTAAGAGACAAGAGGAGCCTGTGGCCAGGGGCCCAGGCCGCAGAGAGGGAGCCATCAGCACACACACAAAAATACCATGAGGTCCCCCCCAAGACACATATCTCCCCAGGCCAGTTCAGAGGACCAGCCATCTGCACAGATGCCCCAGTGTTCCAGAAGCTTCTCCCTCCCTTGAGGATTTCTCAGAGGGGAGGAGGGTGAGGGGAGAAACCGTGGAGGCAGGGAGAATTCTGGTGGGAACTGTGAGCTTTGGGGTAACTGAGAAAGTTACTCAAAATAAGCTTTTGTTTTTAACCAGAAAAAAAAAAAAACAGAATTAGCTTGAGTGGCCTGAAAAGGAACAAGCCTGTCCTGCAGGTTGTTCCCACGGAGAAGAAAAGACAAATTCCAGCAATCTGGTTGGCTGATAAGTCTGAATTCTGATCCACTGTGTGAATGGGGTGATGTTTTACAAAACAGCTCTATGTGTTGATAACCTGTGTGTGTGTGCGTGTACATGCTAAGTAGATTCCATCATGTCCAACTCTTTGCAACCGGCTGCAGTCCGTGGGATTCTCCAGGCAAGAATACTGGAGTAGGGTTGTCATTTCCATCTCCAGGGGATTTTCCTGACCCAGGGATCGAACCTCTGTCTCTCATCTCCTGCATTGGCAGGCGGATTCTTTACCACTAGCGCCACCTGTGGGGAGCAGCCTGAGATAAAATCCCAAAATATTATCTGAACGGGAAGTAGCTTTAGGTCATCTGATCTAGAGGGGAGATGACCTCGCCCACCTCCCTAGGGCACAGCTGGCCTCGGCTACAGACACTTTTGCTTGTCACAATCGGCCTCTAGTGCAGGACAGGTGTACTCGTCCATACTCTACAGCGTGCGGGACAGCCCTTCACCACAGAGAGTTCTGTCAACAGGGCCAAGGTTGAGAAACCCTCGTCAGATCCAAAATTCTGTCCAGGCAGGCGTGTCCTCAGAAAAACTCCCTCTTGGCCCAGACAGCCTCAGCCTAAGGACCTCTGTGGTCATTCGCCCGATGACTCAGTGATTGAAGCAGGATCTGTTCCCAGCTCTCCCCGACCCCAGAGTCTGCTGTTTATTTTTAATTTTTTATTTTACTGGCTGCTCTGCACAGTATATGGGATTTTAGTTCCCCTATCAGGGATGGAACCCATGCTTCCTGCATTGAAGAGTGGAGTCTTCACCACTGGACCGCCAGGGAAGTCTAGAGTCTGTGCTTTTTAAACCCCTCTGTCATATGCCAAGGCCAGTCAAAACAGGGACTTTCTACTTGCGGTTTCCTGTGTGCCCAGATGGCAGGCTCTGAGGAGTTTTGCTGAAGGGGTCTCTTCCCCCAAATTTCTCCCCTAACCTGCAACACTGGAACAAGCACACCTGGAATCAAGATTGCTGGGAGAAATAATACCCTCAGATAAACTGATGACACCACCCTAATGGCAGAAAGCAAAGAAGAACTAAAGAGCCTGTTGATGAAAGTGAAAGAGGAGAGTGAAAAAGCTGGCTTAAAACCCAACATTCAAAAGACAAAGTTCATGGCATCTGGTCCCATCACTTCATGGCAAATAGATGGGGAAACAATAAAAACAGTGAGAAACTTATTTTCTTGGGCTCCAAAATCACTGCAGATGGTGACTGCAGCCATGAAATTAAAAGATGCTTGCTCCTTGAAAGAAAAGCTATGACCAACCTACACAGCATATTAGAAAGCAGAGGCATTACTTTGCCAACAAAGGTCCATTTAGTCAAAGCTATGGTTTTTCCAGTAGTCACATATGAATGTGAGAGTTGGACCATAAAGAAGGTTGAGTGCCAAAGAAGTGATGCTTTCGAACGGTGGTGTTGGAGAAGACTCTTTAGAGTCCCTTGGACTGCAAGGAGATCAAATCAGTCAATCCTAAAAGAAATCAGCCCTGAATATTCTTTGAAAGGATTGATGCTGAAGCTGAAATTGCAATACTTTGACCACCTGATGCAAAGAACTGACTCATTGGAAAAGACCCTGATGCTGGGAAAGATTAAAGGCAGAAGGAGAAGGGGGCAGCAGAGGATGAGATGGTTAGATGACATCACCGACTCTATCGACATGCGTTTGAACAAGGTCTGGAAGTTGGTGATGGACAGGGAGGCCTGGCGTGCTGTAGTCCACGTGGTCACAAAGTGTCAGACATGCCTAAGCAACTGAACTGACTACTGAACCTGCAACATTGCCTGCTATTGTGGTTGTTGTTAAGTCACTAAATCACGCCCAACTCTGTGACCCCATGGACTGCAGCACGCCAGGGTCTCCTTTCCTTCACTATCTCCTGGAGTTTGCTCAAGCTCATGTCCATTGAGTCGATGATGCTATCGAACCATCTCATCCTCTGCCACTTTCTTCTCCTTTTCCCTTTTGTCTTTCCCAGCATCAGGGATTTTTTCCAACAGTGACTGCTACTCCATCACTAAGAGTCCACCCTCTGCACTGAGGCTCCTCTGGTAAATACAAGGATCCCATACAGGCTTGAAGAAATTACTCTACAATATAGTCTAAAAATGGTACTGCCTGTTGACCTCTGGCAAAGTACTTGACCTCGTGCTTCCATTTCCTCATCTGTAAAATCAGAATAATAATTATACCTTTGTCCTGGATTGTCACACGATGAAGTGAGTGATTCTATGTAAAACCTGGGAGATGGTGAAGGACAGGCAAGCCCAGCATGCATCAGTCCATGGAGTCACAAAGAATTGGACAGGACTTGGCCACTGAACAACAGCAACAAATATAAAGGCTGGTACAACTGGTGTGGCTCTTAACCGTGTGTTCAGGCATTCAGAGGCAAAATTTGGATGGACCCTTTAAAAGCCTGGCAGGAACCCAGGTTTTTTGTTGTTGTTTTTTTAATAGCAACAACAAAAGTGCAGTTTCTGCAGTTTCTTTTCAAGTAAGACAAACTGTTCAAAACTGAACAAGTGTTAGTAAGAAGTGAGTGACTGACTATTCACTTGGTTGCCAAGGAAACCCTCTAGGTTGGAGAAAAGATTGCGGTGGAGGTTGATGCTGACTCCAGAAAGAGCTCATAGAATTCTGCCCTTGAGGAAAAGTGAGCGAGGAGGCTCACAGGGCGTTTTAAAGCTGAACCCTGTGGTTCCGAGAAAGCCTCAGGTATCAGCAGAAAGCCTGCTTCTCTCTAAAGCTTCGACAAATCTACTCAAGACAGACAAGAAAAAGCCAAGCATTACTGGGATAAGCCACACCCTTGTTCTCAAGTCAGCAAAGGGTGCCTGTGGGCTGTTTGTATACTGAGTTATTACATGGGAGAAAGCTAAATATTTCTCCAAAGAAAAAGAAAAAAGAGTGTAGGGTGAGCAGGAGTAACAAAAGGTCACTGGAAGGACCTAGATGTTGATATTTCTGGAAAAATTATCTCCCTATTGTAGTCCAAATTTGTTATGGACTCTTTTCATTGTGGTAAAATACACATAACATAAAATTTACCATTTTATAGTGTGTGGTTTGCTGTTGTGCAACCATCCCACGAATTCCGCAACCGCCCCATGGGGCTTTCCCAGAACAATCCCCACCCCCCACCGCCCCCCCTCCCAACCCCTGCGTCCTCTGCCTGCCCTTAGTAGAAAAACTCTAGTCAAAGAATACTGTTAATCAGAGAAGCAAGAAAATGCAGAAAGAAAAGAAAACAGTCAAGCAAGACAAAACAATAATAGTCCTTAAGCAGTCAAGGACCTCCTCAAGGGCTATAGCCAATATTCTGATCCATGTCTTTTGAGCTGTTTTACAGATACTGATGGGCTCAGATGGTAAAGAATCCACCTGCAATGCAGGAAACCTGGGTTTGATCCCTGACTTGGGAAAATCCCCTGGAGAAGGGAATGGCTGCCCACTCCAGTATTCTTGCCTGGAGAATTCCATGGACAGGGGAGCCTGGCGGGCCACAGTCCATGGGGTCACAAAGAGTCAGACACGACTGAGCAACTAACACTTTCACTTCAGCTTCTGTGTTGGGAGAAAATCAAGATGTGACCAACCTGTTCCATAGATTCTAGGATGCCGGAAGAGTGCCTACGTGCGAGAGTAGACAGCAGGCAGAAGGGTTAGGTCACTAAGACAGAAAACAGCAAAGGAAAGCTGGTTTGAGAGGGAAAATAGGGGGTTTCTTTTTGGAAGTGTTGAATGTGAGAATCCCCAATATCCAGGAGGTAGCTGGTGAGGTCTTCTTTAATCCTTGTGGCAAACTGCAAAATCCATCTCTGATCACTTGCCCTAATGCCGCACAATCAGAAAGTGGGGAAAAATAGACAATGTGAATCCTGGACATTTTGGCTCCCATAGCTGTGGGATTTTTACCTCACAAACACTGTCTAACTTTATTATTGTCCTTTTAATCTATGCCTATGTTGGGGCAGTATCATTAGTACTTTAAATTCTTTTTTTAATACTCATGAGGCTTAACAACATCATGAACTGGCCTGACAGCCTCAAGGAAAAGCCTATCAATTCCAGCAGATTTCTGTAGAAATGTCATATTGATTCTACAGTTTATATAAAAATGCAAAGGACTTATAATTCAGCCAAAACAATTTTTTTTAATTTTTATTTTTACTTTTTTTTGCTTTACAATACTGTATTGGTTTTGCCATACATTGACATGAATCAGCCACAGGTGTACATGAGTTCCCAATCCTGAACCCCCCTCCCACCTCCCACCCCATATCATCTCTCTGGATCATCCCCGTGCACCAGCCCCAAGCATCCTGTATCCTGTATCGAACATAGACTAGCAATTCTTTTCTTACATGATAGTATACATGTTTCAATGCCATTCTCCCAAATCATCCCACCCTCTCCCTCTCCCACAGAGTCCAAATATCCGTTCCAAACATCTGTGTCTCTTTTGCTGTCTCGCATACAGGGTTATCATTACCATCTTTCTAAATTCCATATATATGTGTTAGTATACTGTATTGGTGTTTTTCTTTCTGCAGCCAAAACAATTTTGAAAAATAACAAAGTTGAAGGACATACATTACCTAGATTTCAACGCTACTATAAAGCTATAGTAATCAGCAGTATAGTATTGGCAAGGGATAGTTGTAAGACAAGTAGAAAAGAATAGAGTCCAGAAATAGACCAGCATACGTGTGGTAAATTAATATCTAACAAAGATGTCAAGGGTTCTTTAATGGGCAAAAGATAGTCCTTCCCTATAGAAATGTTGCTTGAACAATTAGATATTCACTGAGGAGAAAATGGACCTCCAATCTTACCTCACACCATATACAGAAATAAACTCAAATGGACCACAAACCTAAAAGTGAAAGCTAAAACTAAAATATCTAGGAAAAAAATAGAAAATCTCTTTAGTCTTGAGGTAGACAAAAAGCTCTTGGGACATAAAACACAAGTATTTTAAAAATACATATTAATAAATGGGCTTCCCTGGTAGCTCAGCTGGTAAAGAATCCACCTATAATGCGGGAGACCCCGGTTCAATTTCTGGGTCGGGAAAATCTGCTGGAGAAGGGATTGTCTACCCACTCCAGTATTCTTGCCTGGAAAGTCCCCCGGATGGAGGAGCCTGGAGGGCTACAGTCCATGGGGTCCCAAAGAGTCGGACACGACTAAGTGACTAAGCACACAGCACAGCGTATTAATAAGTGAACTTCATCAAAATCGAAAGCCTCTGTCCTTTGAATGGAATGGTTGAGACAATGCAAAAGCAAACTGCAGACCAGGAGAAACACTGGACGTGTCTCAAGAACATAAAATGTTTAGAGTTTAATCATAAGAAGTCAAACTCATCCATTTTTTTAATGGGCAAGAGATTTCAAATGCTTTCACTAAAGAGGATATACAAATGGCTAATAAGCACATGAAAATATTCTCAACATCATTAGTCACTGGGAAAATGCAAATTAAAAGCACAATGAGTTAACACCATACACCCACTAGAATGGCTAAAATTAAAAGACTGGCTATGCCATGTTGGCAAGGAAGTAGAGCAACGGGAGGTGTAAAATTGTGCTTTGGAAAACAGTTTGGCAGTTTCTAAAAAAATTAAACACACACTTAACATATGACCCAGAAATTCTGCTTCTAGATTTCTACCCGAGAAAAATGAAAACATATGTACTCCAAAGATCTGTATATGAACGTTCACAGCAGCTTTCTTTAAATAAATGGTGTTACATTAAAATACTTCACAGCAGTATAAAGGAGTGATACAGTGATACATGTGAAAACATGGAAGAGCCTTGAAAATATTATTAGTGTCTCAGTAATTCTTTCATGGCTCCTAAGCCAAAATGTGGTGATTTAGTCGCTAAGTCGTGTCTGACTCTTTATGACCCCATGGACTGTAGCCCACCAGGCTCCTCTGTCCATGGGATTTCCCAGGCAAGAATACTGGAGTGGGTTGCCATTCCATTATCCAGGGGATCTTCCTGACCCAGCGATCGAACCTGGGTCTTCTGCATCTCCAGTGGGTCTTTTACTGACTGAGGCACAAGGGAAGCCCTGCTAAGACCAAATAACTAACTGTATTGAGAGGTTAGGGCCAACTTCATAATAGCAGTGTTGAACAGAAGTCGTGTGTTTCTCTCAGAAATTGTAAATGTCCATGGTGAGTTTGTTGTGGTGTCCCAGGGTGCTTCAGCACCGTCTGGGAACCATGCAGGAAGAACAGTTACTGTTGGAAGCAACCAAGATATCCTTCAGTACGTGAATAAATACACTGAAGTACTTCCAGACAATGGAATATTAGTTAATGCTAAAAAGGAATGAGCTATCAAGCAATGAAAAAGCATGGAGGAATCTTAAATGCATATTACTAAGTGAAAAGGAGCCAGTCTGAAAAGGCTGAGTACTATTGTTGCTGTTCAGTCGCTCAGTCGTGTCTCTTTGTGACCCCATGGACTGCAGCACGCCAGGCTTTCCCGTCCTTCACTATCTTCCGGAGCTTGCTCGAACTCATGTCCATTGAGTCGGTGATGCCATCCAACCATCTCATCCTCTGTCATCCCCTTCTCCTGCCTTCAATCTTTCCCAGCATCAGGGTCTTTTCCAATGAGTCAGTTCTTTGAATCAGGTGGCCAAAGTATTGGAGTTTCAGCTTCAGCATCAGTCCTTCGAATGAATATTTAGGATTGATGTCCTTTAGGATTGACTGGTTTGATATCACTGCAGTTCAAGGGACTCTCAAGAGTCTTCTCCAACACCATAGTTCGAAAGCATCAGTTCTTCAGTGCTTCCACAATCAAAGGCTTTGGGATAGTCAATAAAGCAAAAGTAGATCTTTTTCTGGAACTCTCTTGTTTTTTTTATGATCCAATGGATGTTGGCAATCTGATCTCTGGTTCCTCTGCCTTTTCTAAATCCAGCTTGAACATTTGGAAATTCTCGGTTCAAGTAATGTTGAAGCCTCACTTGGACAATTTTGAGCGTTACTTTGCTGGCATGTGAGATGAGTGCAATTGTGGGGTACTTTGAATATTCTTTGGCATTGCCATCTTTTACAATTTTTGTGAAAACGGATCTCTTTCAGTCCTGTGGCCACTGCTGAGTTTTCCAAATTTGCTGGCGTATTGAGTGCAGCACTTTAACAGCTGTACTATTGGTTTCCAATTGTATGACACTTGGGGAAAGGTTAAACTACAGAGTCAGGAAAAAGACTAGTGGCTGGCAAGGGGAGAGAGGTGAAGCACAGAGGAGTTCTAGAGTAGTGAAAATGCCCCATATGACGTTATAATGATGGATACATGCCATTATACATTTTTTCACAACACCAAGCATGAATTCTAATGTAAACTGTGGACTTTGGGTGATAGTGATATGCTCGTGGAGGCTCACAAGTTGTAAGAAACACACTATTTTGGTCGGGATGTTGATCGCTCGGGAGACTGGCCATGAGTGAAGGCAGTATGTGTATGGGAAATCTCTGCACCTTCTACTTAATTTTGCTGTAAACCTAAATGGCTCTGAAAAATTGATTCAAAAAAACCCACTCCAATTAAAGTCAGAAATAAATAAAGACATACACTTGGGTGGGGGAAATAAAAATAGTTACCTGATGGGGAAACAGTGGAAACAGTGGCTGACTTTATTTTGGGGGGCTCCAAAATCACTGTAGATGGTGACTGCAGCCATGAAATTAAAAGACGCTTACTCCTGGGAAGGAAAGTTATGACCAACCTAGACAGCTTATTAAAAAGCAGAGACATTACCTTGTCAACAAATGTCCATCTAGTAAAGCCTATGGTTTTTCCAAGAGTCATGTTTGGATGTGAGAGTTGGACGATAAAGAAAGCTGAGTGCCCCAAATTGATGCTTTTGAACTGTGGAGTTGGAGAAGACTTTTGAGAGTCCCCTGGACTGCAAGGAAATCCAACCAGTCCATCCTAGAGGAGATCAGTCCTGGGTGTTCATTGGAAGGACTGATGTTGAAGCTGAAGCTCCAATACTTTGGATACCTGATGGGAAGAGCTGACTCACTTGAAAAGACCCTGATGCTGGGAAAAATTGAGGGCAGGAGGAGAAGGGGATGACAGTGGATGAGATGGCTGGATAGCATCACTGACTCAATGGACATGAGTTTGGGTAAGCTCCGGGAGTTGGTGATGGACAAGGAGTCTTGGCGTGCTGCAGTTCATGAGGTCGAAAACAGTCAGACACGACTGAGCGACTGAACTGAACCTGAGGCTATGGGGAAAAATGCATTATGGAGCTTTCTGGAATGATGGGACCTCCCTAAATGTCGATTGTGGTGGTGATAACACTTGTGTATACATTTGTCTAAAATGGGTGCATTTTGTTGTATGTAAATTATACGTATTTCCCTGGTAGTTCAGATGGTAAAGAGTCTGCCTGAAATGCAAGAGACCCAGGTTCAATCTCTGGATCAGGAAGATCCCCTGGAGATGGAAATGGCAACCCACCCTAGTATTCCTGCCTGGAAAATCCCATAGACGGAGGAGCCTGGTGGGTTACATAGTCCATGAGTTTGCAAAGAGTCAGACACGACTAAGCGGTTAACACACATAAAGTTGACTTCGAGATAAAAGCCAAAATATCTTGGGTATGAAAATACATCTCATGTGTACATATACATACCCAAGCACACTTGCAGTCACTCCTGTCTCTGCCTGTTCACAGAATCATAGAATTCCATCTCAATATTTTTGTTGTTGGCCCCCCTCATTGACCCTTCGACTCAATTTTCACCTGTCTCCTCCCTCTGCCACTACTCCACTCCTGCCAGTTAAAGGTATTTTCATCATTTCCACTTCCAGCCTTCATGTATTAAGGAACACTGTGAGTCCAGATTGAACAGCGTGGAGGAAGCCAGAAGAATGTGAACGGCATTAGGAGGCTTGAACCATTATTATAAAGTAATAACGTGCTGTCAAGGTACACAGTGTCTGCCACACAGCGGCTGCTTGTTAAATATCCAATGACTTGAATTTATTGAATTTGTTGAGGCTTGAGTTTTTCTGGGATAGCCTATCATTAAATAATACATCAAATATGGAATATATTAAATAATAATTTGAAAACATCTTCTATATGACTACCATTGATTGCACATTGGTTTTTCTGATAGAGACTGCAATGAAAGCTTTTTAGATTTATTTCATGAAATCCCCCCAACCCTGTGGAATTAATATTAATAGCTTTATTTTACAGATGATGAAACTGAAGCTCAGGAATGTTAAATAAATTGGCCTGCATTGAGATCTGGGATTATTAAGTGGAGAAGCTGGAATTTAAATCCCAGTCTGTCTACCTGAGCAGTTACTGTGCTGCTCCGACTAGCTGCGTATCTCTCATCTGAAGACTGTGAAGGCATAGAACTTTTTAATGGGAATCTGTAGCTTATAATATGAGTATAAGGTGTGATGTCCCTCTATTTCCTTCTTATGTGTGATGAGTGATAGCAAATTCTGCTTAAATCTGTTTTAAATATTAAAAGATTTTTCAGGGAGAGAAAATCTAGAACGATGTATTTTTCTGATGCACAAATGTTAGATATTCAATGCATTCTATTTTCTCATTAGAGGATTCTTAGTTAACTGATAACTACAAATAGAACATTTAAACAACTACTCCTTGAATTGTTAGATTGTGTTACCATTTACAAAGCGTCCATCCCCTGCTGGGCTTTCCAACCATCATGAGAGACTGTCATTGAGTGGACACTTGTCAACTCTGCGTTATCTACTCCACCCCGAATGATTTGTCTGAGCTCATCAGAAACATCCCACTCCTCAGGCCAGTAAGCAAGTCAGTAAATGGGCCTGTGACCCCACCTAACCATCAAGAAGCAAAGACACAGGAAGAGTGGTCTAAGAAAAGCCACAGGAAGGAAAGCTCTCTTGCCCTCCCCTGGATGTTGCCATGCGTGGATGGGACACACGAAACTGCTACAACCTTCTCATCCCCACATCAGCCCGAGAATGGAGGTAACACGGAATAGCAGAACTGAGAGCAGAGAGAACCTGGCCTGGATGATCCTCAATCAACTGTCCTCAAAGCCGTTGTGCCTCCAGCTTCCCTTGTCATGTGAGATGGCAACTGTCCTTACTGCTAAAGCCATCTTTGCTGCTGCTAAGTCGCTTCAGTCGTGTCCAACTCCGTGCGACCCCATAGACGGAAGCCCACCAGGCTCTCCCGTCCCTGGGATTCTGCAGGCAAGAACACTGGAGTGGGTTGCCATTTCCTTCTCCAATGCAGGAAAGTGAAAAGTGAAAGGAAAGTCGCTCAGTCGTGTTTGACTCTTAGCAACCCCATGGACTACAGCCTACCAGGCTCCTCTGTCCATGGGATTTTCCAGGCAAGAGTACTGGAGTGGGGTGCCATTGCCTTCTCCTAAAGCCATCTTTAAACAAAACAAAACAAAACAAAACAGTTTTTGGCCACACTGAGCAGCTTTCAGGATCTTAGTTCCCCTACCAGGGATCGAACCCCCTTTCCCTGCATTGAACACACACTCTCAAGCCCTGGACCTCCACGTAAGTCCCCTCGCCTAAACCATCTTGATCCCTGTTTCTATCACTTGCAGCAGAAAGGATCTTAATACCTTAGCACTACGTGGGACTCCAATGGTTAAGTGACTTGCTCTATAGCTCATTGTTGGTGTAACCAAACTTGGGACTGGAATCCCAGTCTCCTATCAGTCACTCATCTTCCACACACCTGATGCTAAGCATCAGCTGATATTATCTAAACCCACTTCAATTTGATGAATATCAGTTGAACCCCACTCAAAATACCATTTTTGTTGCAAAACAAAAAAAGAGAAAATCTTAGCTAACTTAAAGCTAAGAAAATAATATTTGTTGAATATGATCATGCATAATACAGATGCTTGCTTTGGTATTATTTTACAGTAGAAATTATTAATAAGTTACAGCCGAAAATGTTTGGTTTATTGTAACACATGAAATGTCATCTACTTCAGACAATCAAAGATGATCAAGACCAACAGAAGTGTTGCTTCCTTTATTTTTTTTAACATTTGTGAGTAAAAGTTACTGGCAAAGATTCTTTCTCACTGTAATTCTTAAACGTTACAGAAACAAAATTTGAGGATCATTTCGTTCTAGTGCACCAGTTGTCATCAAAATATATGTTGTTGTTTTTTTCTTCAAGGTTTGTACTTTAACAAATTTTTTCAACAAAATTTTATCTAAAACTTTCTTTTCTTCTTTGGGACATTTCCTATAACATATAGCTAAATATTTCTTATAATTTTATTTATTTACTCGCTGTGCTGGGTCTTTTCTCTAGTTGCAGCGAGCAGGGGCTATTCTCTAGTTGGGGTACGAGGGCTTCTCATTGCGGTGGCTTTCTCTTGTTGTGGAGCACAGGGTCAGTAGTTGTGGCGCGTGGATTTCGTTGCCCCCCAAAATGTGGGATCTTCCCAGACCAGGGATTGAACCTGTGTCTCCTGCATTGGCAGGTGGACCCCTCACCACTGAGCCACCAGGGAAGCCCCAGGAGCTTAATCTTATCTTGGGATCTGGAGCTGAAGGGACTCAGACGTCTGTTTATCTTCCTTCTCTGCAGCAGGTGGGGCTTTGCCTTGGATAGAGTGAATTCATGCTGCTTTTACAGTGCCCAGAAGGCACTAGCATCACCTGTCTCAGAAATGCCTTCTCAGCACTGAGGAACTCTGCTTGGGTTGTACGTAAATCTCATATTGTGCCATTAACACTAATTCTGTTTTTTGGTACTTGCTCAGTGGATCAGCTCCTCCTTCACCCTCGGTTAAATCACAAGTGCTTTGCCCAGATGTCTGTGGAAGCTTCTTCACTGCCTTCCTTCACGTGTCTTCTGTCACTCGCATTGCCCATTGGCCATCCAGGGCTACCCAGTGACTCCCACAGCAATCTTGATGTCCAGCGCCTCCTCTCATGGGAGTCTCTTAATAACTAGAAAACCATGTGTCCTGGTCTGTGGCTCAGTGCTACTGCACGCCTGTATCTGGTACAAATTTTTTTTAAAGATTCATTTATTTTATTATTTTAAATTTATTTTTAATTGGAGGATAATTGCTTTACAATGTTATGTTGGTTTCTGCCATACAACAACATGAATCAGCCATAAGTATACATAAGTCTCCTCCTTCTTGAATCTTCCTCCCACCCTCACCCCACCCAGCCCCTCTAGGTTGTCACAGAGTACCGGGTGGAACTCCCTGTGTTATACAACAATTTTCCATTAGCTATTTTATGTACAGTAATATATATATGTTTCCATGCTCCTCTCTCGATTCATTCCACCCTCTCCTTCCTCCGCCGTGCCCACAAGTCCATTCTCTGAGTCTGCATCTCTATTTCTGCCCTGCAAATAGGTTCATCAGTACCATTTTTCTAGATTCCATATATATGCATTAATATATGATATTTGTTTCTCTCTTTCTGACTTCATTCTGTATCACAAGCTCTAGATTCATCCACATGACTGGAACTAGCTCAGTTTTGTTCCTTTTCAAGGCAGAGTAATATTCCATTGTATATATGTATTACATCTTCTTTATCCATTCATCTGTCAATGGACACCTAGGTTGCTTCCACGTCCTGGCTATTGTAAATAGTGCTGCCATGAATATCGGGAAACGTATCTTTTTCAACTATGGTTTCCTCAGGATGTCTGGCACAACTTTTAAGAAAGACCCCTTCTTTCACCCTCAACAGTGTTTTGGTTTGCTTTATTAACTATATGATCCCCTTACATATAGGGTTTAATGAATCAGAGCAATTTCCCTGAACCTCCCAGCATTTGGAGGGCCTTGTCCTCTAGTACAACAAACACAGGAGATCAGATAGAGTGACTTGGTGTAGAGTGGGATTGCACTGGCCAATAAGGTACCAATAGCCACTGGTGGCTAGTCCTAACTGGGTTGTGCTGAATGTGTAAATACACTCCAGATTTCAAAGGCTTCATCCAGGGGTAAAAAATGCAATATAGCTCATCAGTAATTTTTATATTGATATTGTATTGGGTTGGCCAAAAACTTGTTCAGTTAGTGAATACACTGTTCAGTAGAGTTCTTTGTGAAAATAAAAAGTCTTGTCTTTTTACTTAAAATCAAATGAACGTTTTGGCCAACCCAACATTTTGGGTGTCTGATAACAGTGTCAGACTTTATTTTTTGGGCTCCAAAATCACTGCAGATGGTGACTGCAGCCATGAAATTAAAAGACGCTTACTCCTTGGAAGGAAAGTTATGACCAACCTAGATAGCATATTCAAAAGCAAAGACATTACTTTCCCAACAAAGGTCCATCTAGTCAGAGTATGGTTTTTCAGGTGGTCATGTATGGATGTGAGAGTTGGACTGTGAAGAAAGCTGAGCACCTAAGAATTGATGCTTTTGAATTGTGGTATTGGAGAAGACTCTTGAGAGTCCCTTGGACTGCAAGGAGATCCAACCAGTCCATTCTAAAGGAGATCAGTCCTGGGTGTTCTTTGGAAAGACTGATGCTGAAGCTGAAACTCCAATACTTTGACAACTCCATGCAAAGAGTTGACTCATTGGAAAAGACTCTGATGCTGGGAGGGATTGGGGGCAGGAGGAGAAGGGGACAATAGAGGATGAGATGGCTGGATGGCATCGCTGACTCAATGGACATGAGTTTGGGTGAACTCCAGGTGTTGGTGATGGACAGGAAGGCCTGGTGTGGTGCAGTTCATGGGGTTGCAGAGTCGGACATGACTGAGCGACTGAACTGAACTGATTAGATAAAATATATTTATTAATATTAAATAATATATAATTAGAATTAAAGGATATTTAATTTATTTTACTTTTTTAAAAAATTATTTTGCTTTTTAAATGTGGCTACTAGAAAATTTCAAATGTCACAGGTGGCTTGCATTGTGTTTCTATTGAACAGTGCAGTTCTAGATACAGTAAGTCTTTCCAAGGAGTGGTCTTACTTCTGACTCTCCCTTTCCTTTCTTGCATTAACTCCAGGCAGCTGAGGGGTGGACAGCAACAGTCTCAGATATCAGTCCTCCCAGGTGGCAGTGGTCTGATGACTTGGCCATTGACCGCACATAGTATCTACTAAAACAAGGCATTGCAGGGTGGAAAACCCAACACTCCCCAGTTAGGAGACTGCAGCTTAGCCCAGCACTGCATCTGGGTGAGCATAGCCAAGACCCCAACCACGGAGGACCTCGGATTTCCCCTCTATAAAAATGAACAAGGGCGTGGAGCTCCATGACCACTGAAGCCCTTTCACATCCTCTCCAAGAGGCCAGAGCCCATGAATGAACACTGTGGCTACTGCTGGGATCATGTAGGGTCAGTGGTAGAGCGTAATTTAGGAGGGCCCCTTGGGTTGTCTGGAGAATCCTGTGGATGGAGGAGCCTGGTGGGCTGCTGTCCATAGGGTCGCACAGAGTCAGACACGACTGAGGCGACTTAGCGTTCATGCATGCATTGGAGAAGGAAATGGCAACCCACTCCAGTGTTCTTGCCTGGAGAATCCCAGGGACAGAGGAGACTGGTGGGCTGCCGTCTATGAGGTCACATGGAGTTACAGCAGCAGCTTGGGTTGCCTCTCAGATCATACCACATGTGTACTTCCTCCACTATCAAAGCTGCCATTAGACCCAGAAGGTCACCAAATTATACACCTCGCCACAGTGGCCAGCCCAGAAACCAGCATCTGGATAAGGAAATTTGTCACACACTAGTGAGATTGCAGGCTAAACAAAAATCGCTAGGACTAGGAAAGACTTTGAAATTCAGGGATGATGGAGCCATTACCAGTCATTAAGAAAGGTGAGTATCAGGGCTTCTCTGCTGGTCCAGTTGTTAAGACTCCTTGCTTCCAAGGCAGGGGGCAGGCGTTTGATCCCTGGTAGGGGAACTAAGACCCCACATGCTTCAAGACCAAAAAAAAAAAAAAACAGGAATAAAGAAAGGTGAAGATTATTTTAGAGAAATAATAAGCCTTCCCTTTCCCAACAAGATTTTTCCAGAAACCATATACGAAGAACACCATAAGGAGATGGAACTTTTATGTAATAGCAATATTGTAGTTGGGAGTATCTGTTCTGATAGACTACTCCACATCATAAAAATCATAGACCCTAACACAATAGCAACATTTTAGGACAAATCCTCCTGGCAGTTATTTCATTTCAAAAGAAAATTTATAAATATAAGTGAATTCCCAATTTATGACACATGGCAGCCAGATGGACTGTGGGCAGACATTTTCAAGTGGAGGTGTTTTCTAATAACCCTCATCCCCTCAGGGCTGCAGCCCTGCCCAGAGAAGGCAAGTGAATTGACATCAGAAAGCAGGTGTTCTGCTTCTAAGACACCCACCCTGGTTGAGCAGATTAACTAAGCCTGGGGTCCCCAACCTCCAGGATCTAATGCCTGATCATCTGTGGTGGAGCTGACGTAATAATAACAGAAACAAAGTGAAAGTGAAAGTCGGTCATGTCCGACTCTGCGGCCCCATGGACTATACAGTCCTTGGAATTCTCCAGGCCAGAATACTGGAGTGGGTAGCTTTTCCCTTCTCCAGGGGATCTTCCCAACCCAGGGATTGAACCCAGGTCTCCCACATGGCAGGCGGATTCTTTACCAGCTGAGCCACCAGGGAAGCCCAAGAATACTGAGTGGGTAGACTATCTCTTCTCCAGCAGATCTTCCCGACCCAGGAATCGAACCAGGGTCTCCTGGATTGCAGGCGGATTCTTTACCAACTGAGCTATCAGGGAAGCCCAAGCAGAAACAAAGTGCACAATAAATGTCACGCACTAGAATCATCCTGAAACCTACCCCCAGCCCCAATCCATGGGAAAAAAATGACTTCCACAAAACCAGTCCCCGGTGCCAAAAAGGTTGGGGACCACTAAACTAACTGATATCTTGAAGGGCATGGAACAAAGTTTTGAAGAAACAGGATGGAAGCTGTCTGGGTAAGAGGATGGAGAACAGTAAACCCGCCAGTGGGTAGCCGGGAGGCACCTGGAGGGGTATAGGAAACAGCAGGAGGAAGTGGGACTCCTGGGCTCCAGGGGCCAGAAAGGGATAACAGAGCAGCAAGGACTGACCCAGGGCCACAGGGAAGGCAGAGGACCTCAAAGGAAGGTCATTGGCGTGCCAAAGGCACAGACAAACATTAACACACCTCCTTGTCTTGCCGAGGACCAGCTGCTTCCTGTGGCTGCGCCTTTCCTTTCATCCAAACCCTCAGGGAATGCAGAGGAATTTGAAAAATGTGTGCAGTCTTTAGTGGGTGCCTTCTCCTGTGCTCTACATGAAGGATTAATCTCGTGGGAAACAGCCCCCCCATCCCTGCGACATTTGACTATTTCTGGTGAAAGGAGAGGCTGCAGAAGAGAGAATACGGATGCTCTCAAGATTATGAACAGCTGACCAGAGGTTCAGTCAACACATGCGTAAGGAGAAGTAAAAAAGGGTGGGTGGGGGAAAGTAAACCACAGCCTAAATGAGAAGAAAAGGCAGATGAGGAAAGTGAAGAGAAACTGAGAGGGGAAGAGGGTGGAGATAGAGAACAAGGGAGGCAGAGGGGAGAGTCAGCAGGTCCTGGGGTAAATGTGACCTACGGATCTGGATTAAATCAAAGCAAGGTATTAAATCTTGACTCCCAGTCTTCACAGAAATGTAAAGGCCAACAGGCTTTCAGTGTGGCCTGGGAAGCAGAAAATGCCTTGAGGGGCATCGGCTTGTCACCTCAAGACATCCCACCCCTCCACTCGTGAGGCAGACAGAAGACAGAATGAGTGGAGGCGCCATGTTAGACAGTCAGTGCACAGCTGGGATTCAAACATCGGGGTCTCAGCTCTCCATCACACTGCCTGAGAAAGAGCCAGGGCTCTGTGACAGCAGCTACAGTTACCAGTGCACAGAAAATAGTTGAGACTGTATGAGAGTATGGGGTTAGTCATCAAAGCCAAACTCACTCCACCTGGTCTGTGCAAACACGCTATTGTTCTTGCTTTGAAGCAAATTCTTCCATTCCCAGGGGGTAATAGAATTGTATCTTCCTTAAGGTCACAGTATTTGTGTCTTTCCTCTTTTCTAGGAATCTGAGAAGGGCATAGGGGTTTGAGGGAGGGGTCGCCCTAAAGTCATTTTCCAAGCATCTGAAAATTGTGCCCTATTTCTACCAAGAGTTAGATCTTAGCATCCAAGTCAAAAATATAACCCAAAGGCAGCCCACCCCCATCAAACATTTGAATTTGTTTTCCAGCCCGAGTGGGGACTTGGGTCCCTGGTGGCTCACATGGTAAAGAATCCACCGCAGTGCAGGAGACCCCAGTTCGATCCCTGGGTTGGGAAGATTCCCTGAAGAAAGGAATGGCTACTGGCTCTAGTATTCTTGCCTGGAAAATCCCATGGACAGAGGACACTGGCGGGCTACATTCCATGGGCTCACACAGAGTCAGAGACGACTGAGCAACTAACACTACAACAGGACAGAGGGGCTGTTTGCCCCCTCAAACCCCAGAAGGCCAACACGAGGCTTCCGTGCCTAGATTTCCAGGAGGGCTGGGGTCATCCTGGCACCCCAGTACTGCCTTCTCCTTCAAGCCCTCCCATCATAACCTGCCTTTCAGGACAGCCCGCTACCCTCTGAGGGAGAAAGTCATGAAGCACTTAATGGGTCTGTTGGGTAGTTAGAATAGGAAAAAGGAGTCCAAAATGGCGGTGGCTAAAAGACAAGGCAGGGAAAAGCCCCCCAAAATAAAACAAAGGACGGTCTGAGGACGGGAGTGAGGCCCTCCGGTGAAACAAACGGCAATCCTGGCTAGCCCAATTTACACAGGGCAGGCCCAGGGGGAGGAGAAAAAACATACAGGTCAACATTCCCTCACGCCTTGAAGATGTATTTTCCGTTACTTTCTAACTAAAATGGAGCTGTAACACTGGTCTGTCTGAGGTCTGTAACGCTGGTCCCTCCGTCACTTCAATTTTTGTTGTGATGAGACAGAACTGAGGAAATTACACACTCCTCTGACAGTTCTTACAACCCTGGGAGCTTCCTGCTGGCTCTGGTGAGAGGAGACATGGGCCTGGCACCTGGGTTCCCTGGCGGTGGGAGGAGTGGGTAGCGGGGTACACAAACAGTTCCACTCAGTCCAGCTCTGTCTCTCCTCCTCCATCTGACCCTCTGCTCCTGTCAGAGCTGGGGGCAAATTTCTCCTGAATAACCTGCGTGCAGACATGCAAAGTCGCGTCCAACCCTTTGCAACCCTATGGACCAGTGTAGCTGGCCAGGCTTCCCTGTTGATGAGATTTTCCAGGCAATGATACTGGAGTGGATTGCCAAGCCTTGCTCCAGGGGATCTCCCTGATCCAGGGACCAAACCCTCATCTCTTATGTCTTTTGCTTTGGCAGGTGGGTTCTTTACCACTAGCACCACCTGGGAAGCTTAAAGAGCCTTCAGGCAGATATAAGTCACCTGTACAAAACTTAGCTTTCTTTCAAGAACCTCCCAACCTGATCCCTATGAAGACCATCAGCTCCTTCTTTGACCATGACTTTGGCCCCACTTCCTGTGACATAATTACCATTCGCTTCTTTCTTGGCTTGCTTTTCAACTACAAAGAGTCCCTACGTGAACTGACAAATCGTCTTTAGTGTTCCCAAAATCTCAACAGATATTCATTGTTGGGATTCAGGAATGAGAAGTAGAACTGCTAGGAACTCTTAAAATTGTTCTGTTCAGTTCAGTTCAGTCGCTCACTCATATCCAACTATTTGTGATCCCATGGACGGCAGCACACCAGGCTTCCCTATCCATCACCAACTCCTGGAGTTTACTCAGACTCACGTCCATTGAGTTGCTGATGCCATCCAACCATCTCATCCTCTGTCATCCCCTTCTCCTGGCTTCAATCTTGCCCAGCATCAGGGTCTTTTCCAAGGAGTTAGTTCTTCATGTCAGGTAGCCAAAGTATTGGAGTTTCAGCTTCAGTATCAGTCTTTCCAATGAATATTCAGGACTGATTTCCTTTAAGACTGATTGATTTGATCTCCTTGCAGTCCAAGGGACTCTCAAGAGTCTTCTCCAACACCACACTTCAAAAGCATCAATTCTTCAGTGCTCAATTTATAGTCCAACTCTCACGTCCATACATGACTACTGGAAAAACCATAGCTTTGCCTAGACAGACCTTTGTTGGCAAAGTACTGTCTCTGCTTTTTAATATGCTGTCTATGTTGGTCATAGTTTTTCTTCCAAGGAGCAAGTGTCTTTTGATTTCCTGGCTGCAGTCACTATCTGCAGTGATTTTGTAGCCCAAGAAAATAAAATTTGTCGTTGTTTCCTCAACTATTTGCCATGAAGTGAAGGGACAGGATGCCATGATCTTAGTTTTTTGAATGTTGAGTTTATATATATTTATATAACATTATAACATTTTGATGACATGGTTTTAAATGAGGGGCTACAGTAAAAAAAAAAAAAAAAAAAGAACCAGTGAAACATAAGCTCCTTTCCTTTCTCTATACAATGAAAATATTGTCCATTTTACAAAGAACTGTAACCTACAGCAGATAATCAAACTCAGGAAAACACCAAATACTATCAGATATTACTGAAATAACTTTACATTTGAGTCTCCCAGAAAAGTTAACAGTGCTGTTCTTACATGTCAAAGTTGCAACCTAAGGGCCTACTTGACTTCCAAACTTAGTTTCTTCCTTTTTTTTTAATTTTTAGAATTATTTCTGGCTGCTCTGGGTCTTTGTTGCTGCAAGAAGGCTTTCTCTAGTTCCAGTTCTCAGGCTTCTCACTGCGGTGGCCTCTCCAGTTGGGAGCACAAGCTGTAAGGCACATAGACTTCAGTAGCTGTGGTACATGGTTTAGTTGCTGCTTAGCATGTGGGATCTTCCTGAGAAGGGATCAAATCCATGTCCCCTGAATTGGCAGGCAAATTCTTAACTGTTTGGACCATCAGCGAAGTCCCTTGCTATTTCCTATAACCCCACTCACAACATTTGTATAAAATACACTATGCTTATGGATTTATTAGTATTTCTTTTATTAGCAAGAATAATTCACCATTAGCAGGAGACAGGACCAAAAAAGCATACACACAACAGCTACAAACAAGACTGACTGAGTACGCTGGGACCGCTTCCGTCCTGAGTGCTCTTGTCATTGTTTCCTGAAGTGTCCTGACCCTGAGGTTTGTCATTGCTTCCTACTCTTGCTTTTGACCTGACATCAGTGGACTCCTACCCGGTCATGTCTCCAGGTTGATGATTAAGCTTTCATTCTTCTGTGTGCGTGCTCCGTTGCTCAGTCCTGTCCAACTCTTTGTGATCCCACGGACTGCAGCCCACCAGGCTCCTCTGTCCATGGAATTTTCCAGGCAAGAATACTGGAGTGGGTTGCCATTTCCTACTCCAGGGGATTTTCCCGACCTAGAAATCGAACTCAAGTCTCCCGCATTGGCAGGCAGATTCTTTACCACTCAGCCACCTGGGAAGCCCTTCATTCTCATAGGAGAATTATTGTTTTTCTCATTGTCTCAATTTCTTGTCTGATTATATCCTCAGGGTTCAGGATTTGGGGAAAACTTAGAAAATTTCCAGGAAGTGCTGGAAAGGAATTCCTACGTGAAAACCCCACTTCTTCATTAGCCATCCAGAAGCAATGGCCACAGTGGATCACTGTTTCTGACACCCGTATCACTTAGCTGATAGCTGAGGAAGCAATATAAACCCTCCTGCTACATAAAAACTCGTGGATTTTTATTTTTAAGAGTCTACCTTGCAGCATCTGTCCGTGTAGTGTTTCTGCAACGCATGGCCTGTCTACTCTGTGTCAGGTACAGCTTGGAAGACGGGAAGATGAGAAGGCATCTTTGGCCAGTGTTGTGCCCTGGAGAGGGAGGCAGTACAGGCAGCCAAGTTCCCCCATCAACTGGGAGTCCTTGGTCATAGAGATGTCAGTGTGATCCTGCCTGGAGCTGGCGAAGGTCTCACAAAGGAAGTAACGGTTTGGTGGGCTCTAGAAGGGAAGGGACAAGCGTCCCAGATGGAAAATGAAGAAAAAGAAACTCCACGTATGAAGGCCAGCCTGTGCAAAGCACAGATACGTGAAGAACTGGGTATACAGGACTGTGACACGGAAAGCCCCCTGGCGGCCCTCCATGTCGGGGCTTTCCCTCCATCCTTTGCTGAGTGGGAAGACTTTTTAATTTATTATTATTGGAGTATAGCTGATTTACTGGGGGCTTCCCGGGCCTCCCTAGTAACTCAGATGGTAAAGAACCCGCCTGCAATGCAGGAGATGTGTGTTTGATCCCTGGGTCAGGAAGATACCCTGGAGGAGGAATTGGCAACCCACTCCAGTTTTCTTGCCTGGAAAATCTCACGGACAGAGGAGCCTGGTGGGCTGTAGTCCATAGGGTCGCAAAGAGTCAGACACAGCTAAGCAGCTAACACACACACATACAGCTGCTTTGAAATGTTGCATTAGTTGCTGCTGTACAACAAAGTGAATCAGCTATACATATAGGTATATCCCTTCTTTTTTGGATTTCCTTTCCATTTAGGTCAACACAGGGCACCAAGTAGAGTTCCCTGTGCTATACAGTAGGTTCTCATTAGTTATCTACTTTATACACAGTATCAACAGTGTATGGGCCTTACCCAGTCGGATGGCTCAGCGGTAAAGAATCTCCCTGCAATGCAGAGGACACAGGAGTCTCGCATTCGATCCCTGGATGAGGAAGAGCCCCTGGAGGAGGAAATGGCAACCCACTCCAGTATTCTTGCCTAGAGAATCCCATGGACAGAGGAACTTTGTGGGCTACAGTCCACGGGGTCACAAAGAGTCAGACCCCACTGAGTGAGTGAGCACTCACTCATCAGTAGTGTATATGTATCAGTCCCAGTCTCTCAGTTCCTCCCACCCCCTTTCCCGTTTTTCCCCTTCATGTCCATACTTTTGTTCTTACATTGTTGTCTCTATTTCTGTCTTGCAAATAGTTAATCTATACCTACCTTATTGGGAAGGTTTTTTATCAGCATTATTGAAGTATCATTGACAAGTAGAAAGTATATATATTTCAGGTACGCAACACGATACACATTGTGAAATGATTGCCACAATCAAGCACCCACATAGTTACCTCTGGGTGTGTGTGTGGGTGTGGGGGTGTGTGTGTGGTGAGCATGTGTGTGTGTGAGTGTGTATGTGTGTGGTGAGAACACTTAAGATCTACTTTCTTAGCCAACTGCAAGAAGCCCCTGGAGTATAATTAACTAGAGTCACCATGCTGTACTTTGGGTCTCCAGGACTTTCCTTATCACTGGAAGTTTACAACCTTTGACCAACTTCTCCCCAATTCCCGCCATTCCCAGCCCCTGCCAACCACATTTCTTCCCTCTATTTCTGTGAGTTTGAAGTCTCTGAAGCATTTCATCAGATGAGCAACATGATCAGGGCTGTGGGTTAGAACAAGGCGCTAGGGAAAGTCCCATCCACATGTGACCACATGGATCCTTTTGAACAAATCAAGAGGCCCAGAGCCCACTGACCAAAGACACACTCGCCAGCTAGTTTTGCCTGCTGGATTTATATTTATGTGAGAGTGGGTGTTTTTTTTTTCATCAAATGATCTAAGTCAACATCTGAGCTTTTGTCTAAAAAACAAGGGGATGGCAGTGTTCAAAGGCACCACACAGAAGCCTCTCCCATTTCAGTTCCTGAGCTGATGAGTGGAAACTGTCACTTCCCACTGTAGGTTCCTTCTATAAAGACCCAGCTATAGACACTTCCCTGGTGGTTAAGACTCTGGGCTTCCAATGCAGCAGGTGCGAGTTCGATCTTTGGTTGGGGAGCTAAAATCCTGCATGCCAAGTGGTACAGCCAAAATGTAAAAATTAAAAAAAAAAAAAAGACTCATCAGTTCAGTTCAGTCACTCAGTCATGTCTGACTCTTTGCAACCCCATGAATCACAGCATGCCAGGCTTCCCTGTCCATCACCAACTCCCGGAGTTCACTCAAACTCACATCCGTTGTGTCTGTGATGCCATCCAGCCATCTCATCCTCTGTTGTCCCCTTCTCCTCCTGCCCCCAATCCCTCCCAGCATCAGGGTCTTTTCCAATGAGTCAACTCTTTGCATGAGGTGGCCAAAGTACTGGGGCTTCATCAGTGGCACCCTAATCCAGGCCAAGAGAAACTTCCATAAAAACGTGGGGGCATGCTATCTGCAAATTAAGTCTGAAATGGTATGGGAAAAGCAAATGCGGCAGAAGGTTAAGGGCTGGTGAATTTGAGTGAAGTTTATACAAAAGTTCTTTGTACTCTTTCTGCAACTCTTCTCTACACTTGAAAGTGTTAAAATGATGCCTTAACATTCCTTCCTGCCCAGAGTCTGCAACGTTCCCTTTGATGATGACAATAGCTACCATTTCAGGAAATACTCTTGCCTTGTGCACAGCACATTGCAATGTCTCATTTAATTTTTGACCACAACACAGTGAGGTAATTACTATTGTCCCCACTTTACCCCTGAGAAAAATAGATATTTAGAAGCATTAAATGATAGGTTAGATCAGAGGACCACTCCGTCAATAGTCACCCATGCACACCTACTTCCACGAGCAAAGTATACTTTCCACATCCCAGATTTGTTGGGCTTGGGCCATGGGACTTAATTTGGAAAAAAGGATGTTAGTGGATAAGGCATGTGTAGAAAGTTAAAATGTGGTTACACAGATGGGCTTATCCTTTCATGCTTCTGCCATCACTATAAGAAAAACATGTCTCGGGTAAGTGATCCTGGTCCAAGGAGGATGAAAACTATGTGACACTGTCCTGGACTTAAGTCACAGCTGAAAGGCAAGCACACGCAAGACTAGACTAGGTTAGCCAATACCAAACATACCCACAGAAGTAAGTTACTAAATGTCATTGCATTCTAAGGTCATTTGTTATGTAGCACTATGTTGGCAATAGGTAAATGATACAACTAACATGTCTCCAGAGAAAGTGATGGGCTTTAAAGCTGGGCATTAACAGGATATGATTTCTCCTGATTAAAACCAAAAAAATGAGGAACGTTTTGGACAAAATGTGTTTAAATCCCAAAGGCATAAAATATATCACTGAAAAATCAGGTGACAAAGAGATGATGTTGAAAAGGTCAACCAGGGTCTACTCATGTGCTTAAATGTCTGGATAAGCCAAGAAATGCTGCAATAGCAACTAAAGTCTTAAACCTCCATGGATTATCTCAGTCAAGGTTCATTCCTCATTCACACAAAGTCTGAAGCAGGCCAGGCAGCCTCCTCCATCCAGAAACTACTCTGTGTAGCACACTACATTTAGCTTGCTAGGATTGCTGTGAAGAAGTATCATAAGGGACTTCCCTGGAGGTCCAGTGGTTAAGACTCTGCACTTCTGGTGCAGGGGCACAGGTTCAATCCCTGGTCAGGGAACTAAGATCCCACATGTTGTGCAGTGAGATCAAATAAAAAAGTGTCACGAAAATTCACAAAGCTGTGTTGACATATGCACGTGGAGATGTGTTGTCTCAGAGTTCTGGAGGCTAGAAGTCTGAAATCGAGGTGTGGCAGGACCATACTCACTTCTCAGCCTGTAGGGAAGAATCCTCCCTTGCCCCTTTCAGATTCTGGTACCCTCAGATGTTCCTTGGTTTTTGGCAGCATAATCCCATCCCCTGCCTCCAACTACTTTTTTTTTTTTTTTTTTTAGCCATGATACACAGCATCTGAGATCTTAGTTCCCTGCAGTGGAAGCACAGAGTCTTACCCACTGGGCAGCCAGGGAAGTCCCCCCACCTTCACTTCCACATGGCCTTCTTTCCTCTGGGTGTGACTGTGTCTAAATGTCCCTCTTCCTATAAGGGCACCAATCATACTGGATTAGGGCTTGTTCCAGTGACCTCATAGTAACTTGATTCCAACTGCAGAGACTCTAGTCCAGATAAGACCATTGTCAAAGGTGCTCAGGTTTAGGACTTCAACACAGCCCTTAAGAGAAACAGTGCAACTCATGTGCTTTGTATGCTCAGTTGCTCAGTTGTGTCCAACTCTTTGCGACCCCGTGGCCTGTAGTCCGCCAGCCTCCTCTTGTGCATGGAATTTTTCAGGCAAGAATATTGAAGTGGGTTGCCATTTTCCTCCTCCAGGGAAGCTTCCCAACCTAGGGATAGAACCCATGTCTCTTGTGTCCCCTGCATTGGCAGGTGGGTTCTTTATCACTAGGGCCACCAGGGAAGCTCCATACAACCCACAACACACACACAGCTGTGAAGTCATCCCAGTAGGACAGGAGAACGCTGGAGGAGCCAAAGGGATGTGTTTAAGGGCCAGGTCTGGAAGTGGCTTCTAGCCCTTCCGTCCGTCTCCCACTCATCAATTCCTGGCTGCACGGTCTCTCGCTTAACCGCAAGGGAAGCTGGGAAATGTGGGGAGGCACGTGGTTATTTGATGAGCATCCGCAGTGTCTTCTGTGATCTCCCAGTTCAGCAGTTGAGGCTTTACTTTTCAGACAGTGGCAAGACACAAAGGATGGCGAGGGAGACAGAGATGGGGGTAACATAAGCAGACAGGAGAAAAAAGCAGTATGCGGGAGACTAGAAGATCCGCTGAGACGCTATGGAAACCACCCAGACCGTAGATGGTGATGATCTGCCACAGGGCTGTCTTGGAAGGAAGGGGCAGGAACAAAGATGTTTGAGGAAATTGTCAGAGGTAGAATCTTACAGCCAGACAGAAGAGAAGGAGAAGGAATCATTTTCCTGGCTTAACAATCTCTTCACATCAGGACATTGAAAGGTTTGAGCCAAAGGAACACAGTCTGTTTTGGAGAAGATCTTCTGAATATTTTCAGTACAGTTCAGTCGCAAAGTCGTGTCCGACCCTTACTGACCCAGCATTCGAGGCTTCCCTGTCCTTCATCATCTCCCAGAGTTTGCTCAAACTCATGTTCACTGAGTCAGTGATGGCATCCAGCTATTTCATCCTCTGTCATCCCATTCTCCTGCCATCTTCAATCTTTCCAAGCATCAAACAAAATCTCCAAAACCAGATCATTTTGCTCAAATTGCCAATATTGTGGATACCACCAGAGCTAATGAGCCCTTTTTCCTATCATGAAGCCTAGAAAGGAGTCGGAGAGGCAAACTCAAATCAGAAACATCTTTCTGGGGACTTTCTCTTTTTGCAAAGGGACCAGAAAGAAAAGAATGGATTTCAGAAAAACACATTGGAGGTTGCACACTTCTACTCTGATAGCAGGGCTGCAAGATGGTGCCAGGAGTTCAGCCGCACTCTTGAAAGAGAGAAAGGAAACAGCTCCCAGGCTGCAGAGTCCAAGCTGGAGCCTGGCTGGAGGTGGCGACTTCCTATGGACAAGAGTTTAAGTCCTGTGCTCCCAGTGAAAACCTTCTCCTGGACACCCATGCCTCACGATAACAAGTTCTCTCTCAGAGGCAGGAGCCCAATGGTTATGTACCATTTGTACATTCCTTGCTGGAGACCGTGGACACTGATCTGCTTCCCATCTGCTATAGTCAAAGCTATGGTTTTTCCAATGATCATGTACGGATATGAGAGGTGGACCATAAAGAAGGCTGAGCATTGAAGAATCGATGCTTTCCAACTGTGGTGTTGGAGAAGACTCTTGAAAGTCCTTTGAAGAGCAAGGAGATCAAAACCAGTCGATCCTAATGGAAATCAACTATGAATATTCATTGGAAGGATGGATGCTGAAGCTGAAGCTCCAATACTTTGGCCACCAGCTGCAAAGAGGCCAGTTCACTGGAAAAGACCCTGATGCTGGGAAAGATTGAGAGCAGGAGGAGAAGGAGACAACAGAGGATGAGATGGTTGGATGATATCATTGACCCAATGGACATGAGTTTGAGCAAACTCTGGGAGATAGTGAGTGATGGGGAAGCCTGGTATGCTGCAGTCCAGGGGATCACAAAGAGTCAGACAGGACTGAGCAACTGAACAACTAACAACAACATGTTCTGCCCACACTCCGAAAAAAGCAACCTGTTACTTATCCCAGAAAGGGTTTTGGAAACAGTGCAGAAAGGGATGGATCCTTTCCAGGGGAGCCATCTGGCCCCCATGAAAAGAAGCTGAGGCAGAAGGGAAGCCCCTCCAGGTACAAAGCATGGCAGGCAGAGGTGGGGAGGCTCCGCGTGTGCTATCAGGAGCGGGGTTCTGTGTGCACACTCCCTTGTTTCCCATCCAACCTTAGCCTTCACTTCTGTGTGACCTTGGCCGTGTTACAATTTCCTCTCTTCTCCGCCTGCTGCCTGGATGAACTGCAGAGGCCTGACCTCTGCTCCTCAAGACAAATGCTCTCTTCCTTACTCACTTCATTTAGCCCTGTTTTCTAAATTCCCAAGGAACCCCCTATGGAGTCAGAGCAGCCAGGCCAGCTTGGGAGTGTGAACACAGATTTCTAACACATTAAGAATGATGGACTCAAGCTAAGAGTGCCTTTCTCTCTCTCTCTTATTTTTCAAGAGTTTTTTTTTTTTTTTTTTGCACCATTTTTAACATCCTTATTGAATCTGTTGCAATATTGTTTCCGTTTTTATTTTATTTTATTTTATTTTGGCTGTGAGGTATGTGGGATCTTACCTCCATGACCAAAGATCGAACCTGCACCCTCTGCATTGGAAGGCAAAGTCTTAACTAAGTCTTTCCTGCCAGAGAAGTCCCTAGAATGTCTTTCTCCCCTTTTTTTCCCCCTTTTCTTTCCCCTCCCCACTCTCTGGTTCCTTTGATTTAAATCTTTCTTCTCACCCTCCATGGGCTCAACCAGTACCCACCCTCCAGAGCAAAGAGAAAAGTCAGGAGGAATGTAGGGTAAGACAGCATCGTAAGGTCAAAGCAAGTTAGATCAGGGAGGGACCAGTAAGAGCAGATTCAGCCATCTCCTCTCAGACCCCAGACTTGGCAAGGATGCATGGACTTTGTTTAGTCTTTTCGGTTTGTTCCATTGGCCTGCACCATAATGTGCCTTGCAGATATCTGTTAAGTGGCTTGTGACGAATTGAATGCTTTCTGCATGTCTCAGTGACTCGTGGACAGTTTGTTGAAGACAAGAAAGGAAGCCTTACTTAGCAGGAAGCTGGACCCCCAAGTGTACCTGCTGGCGTAGGTGTCTCGCTACAAGGATTGATGGAACAGATTGTAAATGCCCCATTAGCATCCCTTCACCTCCCAGAGCTGCAGAACTTGTTAGCATTTTAATCACACACAAACACACATTCAAGGTTAATGAGTTTTAAGATCTGCTTCAACTTGGAACTTATCTGCTTAAAACTCTTCAGTGGCTCCCCACCGAATCCATGAGAATATTTAAAATCCTGCAACAGGCAAGATTTCACATCAGCATTTCCCAAACTTTTTAATCAAGGGATCCCTTTACTCTTGCTTGTAAAAGATATCAAGGACTGAAGAGAATTTCTATGTCTGTGAGCTGCATCTATCAACACTTACCATATTAGAAATGTAACAGATTATGGTAAATTGTCTTTTCATTTTTATTCTATTACAAATGGTTTCTAATTACCCTTGTATGGCTTCTTAGATATACCCATCATTTAAAAGTGGACATTAAATTTCCAAATATATGGGATTTTTTTAAAGTATGTTTGATATTAATTTCTCATTTTGAATTAATTTCTCATTTAAATGCTTTCTTCTCTGCAACCACCCTCTGTATTTTTCCAGTCTTCTAACTTTATTGAGCCTTTCAATGACTAAATCAAAAGTCTCTGTTGGTAAAATGTCATGTTGCACTTGAAAATATGTGGGTTATTTTCAAATATCTTTTGATATTGATTTCTAACATAATTCTACAGGGATAAGAAAACAGATTCTGTAAGAGTCCAGTACCTTTAGACCATGAAATTTTTGCATCTTGTTTTATGTCCTTGGATATGTTCCACTATCTCCTAGTTTATAGTCTATGGGAACTGGAATAGAATTTGTATCCAACTATTTTGTGAAAATTGTGTAAATCTTGATTATGTTGAATTGGTTCACGGTGCTTTACAGGTGTAGTATATCTTTCTACTTCTACGCATATTCATTTTATTAATTTTTGAGAGTTTGATATTAAAAATCTTTATACACTTAAAAAATAATTGTAATATATAGTGGAACTATATGAAACCTTCTTCAGTATTTCCTAGGTCTCTTGTAAATGTGTTGTCATACTTTCATAATTTAAAAAATAAAAATGAAAGAGGAAAACAAAAGAAATGCAAACTGGGGGACTTCCTTGTTGACCCAGGGATAAAGAATTCCCCTCCAAATGTAGGGGACATGGGTTTAATCCCTGGTTGGGGAACTATGATCCCACATGCCTTGGAGCAACTGAGTCCACATACTGCATCGAAAACCCAGTACAGCCAAAGAAAAACAAAAGAAAGCATGTGAACTGAGAAGATGTTATTTTAATTTGAATGCATTTTAAAATAACAAGAATAAAGCCATTATATGTTAATAAAATTAATATAAAAATAACTCACATGAATAACACAAATCAATTTATGAAGACTAATTCTATTTTCCCAAACAAATCATTTTTAGTGAAATGAGTAGCACAGCTCTACATTGTTTCCGGTTTCTTCCGTGCCTGACTTAATGGAGGACAACCAGATTCTCACATCTGCATTCAATCTGTTGTGATATATTATGGTGATAAATCTGAAGACAAGCGGGCCTCACACAGACATGCAGTTGGAAGACAGGAGGGTTTAAATAGCATTTCAGACCACTGTAGATTTTTTTCCTTTGACATTGTACCAAATCTCAGCATGTGGTCATTCTTTTTTTTTAACTAATTAATTAATTTTAATTGGAGGCTAATTACTTTACAATATTGTGGTGGTTTTTGCCATACATGGACATGAATCAGCCCTGGGTGTACATGTGTCCCCCATCTTGAACCCCCCTCCCACCTCCCTCCCCATCCCATCCCTCAGGGTTGTCCCAGTGGCTTTGAGTGCCTTGTTTCATGCATCGAACTTGGATCTATTTCACAGACGGTAATATACAAGTTTCAGTGCTATTCATTCTTAACAGTTAATTGCACTAGATTGCTGGGAGAGATTGAGGGCACGAGGAGAAGGGGGCAACAGAGGGTGAAATGGTTAGATACCCTCACAGACTCAATGGACATGAGTTTGAGCAAACTCCAGGAGATGGTGAAGGATAGGATAGTGTGCTGCAGTATATGGGGTCACAAAGAGTCAGACACAACTTAGCAACTGAACAACAACAGGTTGCAATGGAACACAAACTCATGTCAGTGACCTTTTCATTTTCTACCATATTAAAATCCATTGTACCGCCTTGCTCTTTGAATGGATCTTTCCACTCATTCGCGATATTGAAGCACCATGTGTTGGTCATTCGGAAAACCCTGGCTGAGTTAGGCGCATCTTCCAAATGTTGTGACAGCGTATGTACGGAACATCACGAAGCCACGCCTCAATACCACCGCCCATCTCATCAAAAAGTCTGCAGGTGCTAAGGCAATTCTCAACCTAGCTATGACAGAGGTTTTCCAGAATGCTAGTTTTCACTTAGAAGCTCAGTGTTTTCCATTGGCAACAAATAATATTACTTAGTTCATTTTGAGAAAATATCTGGCAGCTATTTAAGTCTGAATAATTATAGTTTGATCACCCGTCGGTCATCCTTTCATGTAAAACCAGTGCTTTGTGAAGCATGAGGCTAGTTCAGCTCACAACTCAAGACAATTATTGGAGAATACAGAGCACTTTATGGGTATTTCCCATTCTGTTACACAGAAATTTTTAAACTATATTCAAGAGGAGAGATTTAGTAAGAAGTAATCATTTTTATACTAGTAAAGTAATGCTCAAAATTCTCCAAGACAGGCTTCAGCAGTACGTGAACCGTGAACTTCCAGATGTTCAAGCTGGTTTTAGAAAAGGCAGAGGAATCAGAGATCAAATTGCCAACATCTGCTGGATCATGGAAAAAGCAAGAGAGTCCCAGAAAAACATCTATTTCTGCTTTATTGACTATGCCAAAGCCTTTGACTGTGTGGATCACAATAAACTGTAGAAAATTCTGAAAGAGATGGGAATAGCAGACCACCTGACCTGCCTCTTGAGAAACCTATATGCAGGTCAGGAAGCAACAGTTAGAACTGGACATGGAACAACAGATTGGTTCCAAATAGGAAAAGGAGTATGTCAAGGCTATATATTGTCACCCTGCTTATTTAACTTATATGCAGAGTACATCATGAGAAACACTGGGCTGGAAGAAGCACAAGCTGGAATCAAGATTGCTGGGAGAAATAGCAATAACCTCAGATATGCAAATGACACCACCCTTATGGCAGAAAGTGAAGAGGACCTAAAAAGCCTCTTGATGAAAGCGAAAGAGGAGAGTGAAAAAGTTGGCTTAAAGCTCAACATTCAGAAAACTAATATGATGGTATCCAGTCCCATCACTTCATGGCAAATAGATGGGGAAACAATGGAAATAGTGGCTGACTTTATTTTTCTGGGCTCCAAAATCACTGTGGATAGTGATTGCAGCCATGAAATTAAAGGATACTTACTCCTCGGAAGGAGAGTTATGACCAACCTAGACAGCATATTAAAAAGCAAAGACATTACTTTGCCAACAAAGGTTTGTCTAGTCAAGGCTATGGTTTTTCCAGTGGTCATGTATGGATGTGAAAGTTGGCCTATAAAGAAAGCTGATCACCGAAGAATTGATGCTTTTGAACTGTGGTATTGGAGAAGACTCTTGAGAGTCCCTTGGACTGCAAGGAGATCCAACCAGTCCATTCTGAAGGAGATCAGCCCTGGGTGTTCATTGGAGGGACTGATGCTGAAGCTGAAACTCCAATACTTTGGCCACCTGATGCGAAGAGTTGACTCATTGGAAAAGACCCTGATGCTGGGAGGGATTGGGGGCAGGAGGAGAAGGGGATGACAGAGGATGAGATGGCTGGATGGCATCACTGACTCGATGGACATGAGTTTGGGTAAACTCCGGGAGTTGGTGATGGACAGGAAGGCCTGGTGTGCTGTGATTCATGGGGTCACAAAGAGTCAGACACGACTGAGTGACTGAACTGAACTGAACTGAACTCAATCATTTTTATTGGAGAAGGAAATGGCAACCACATTTATTCCAATGTTCTTGCCTTGGAATTCCCATAGACAGAGGAGCCTGGTGGGTTACACTCCATGGTGTCACAAATTAGACCCAACTCAGAGACTAAACAACAAGTAATTTCCATAGTTTCATCAAGGGTATTTTAAAGTTAAACTTATATATATATATTCTTATATATAAAGTAAGACTCATATAAATATAAAATATATGTTTCGATATGTATGTGCTGTGATCAGTCACACAGTCATGTCCAACTCTTTGCAACCCCATGGACTATAGTCCATCAGGATCTTCTGTCCATGGAATTTTCCAGGCAAGAATATTGAAGTAGGTTGCCATTTCCTTTTCCCAAGGTTGGCAAATCTTCCCAATGCAGGCATTGAACCCGTGTCTCCTGTGTTTTCTGCCTTGCAGGTGGATTCTAAACCCATTGAGCCATCAGGGAAGTCTATACATATACAGATGCAATAAAGATGCATGTGATGGTGATGGAGAATCCAATGACTCCTGGTGCAGCCTTGATTCACGCTAATGCTCCAGTGGTTTTACCCACCCTTGAGTAATTTGAGTTATTGCATTAAATTTGTAGATTGCTTTGGGTAGGGTGGCCATTTTAACAATATTAATTCTTTCAATCCAAAAGTATGGGATATATTTTCTACCCACCTTTGATTTGCGTTTTGACAGTGACATATCAAAATGGTGAAAAAGGCAAATACCATCTGAGCCCTGTTATGGAAACTTGATTTGACTTGCCATACTTCCTGAAAGGGTCTCAGACAATACTGGGGTTCCATGGGCTGTATTTGAGATCCCCAGCCCTCCATGCTCTGACCTCTGCCTTCCTTTCAGCCTCCTCCTCCCTCCCTGGCTTCTGTTGGGCTACCCCAGGGGCAGACCAGGATTCAAGGACAAGTAGTCTACTTGTGAGGAAGTACTGGGTGGGGAGTGGGAGTGTGATATGAACAGGAGAAAAAGAGTGGCGCATGATGCGTTTGTAAACAAGTTACCCCTGCAGATGACAGCGGCTTGGTCCCCCTGGGAACTTTTAGGAGATGGAGTCTGGCATGCTTCAGAGTTACCTACCTGGGGGATGAGGGAGCCTCATGTCACCATTGGCTAACAGCTACTTAAGGACCTCCCATATCCAAGACTTCCATCTGCTCTGCGTTGCACAGGATGAACGTGCTAGAGAAGCGCTCAGATGGAGAGTTGCAGAAGCTTGCTGTAGGAAGCCAGGGCATGCGCTGGTACAGTGGATGCCAGGAAGTATGGAGGGGCCACCGACAGCCCCTGGTGCCTTCACTGGTGTGGTCCCACCACCAGACGTGATCTGTCCTCACGCAGAGTCTCCGCCTTCCGGGGCTCAACTCTGCCTCGCCAGTACCCACTCCTTCCTCAGGTCGCCGCCTCAATTCACATCTAGAGAAGGCTTCCCTGATCCCCATCGCTCCCAGCCCAAGTCACTCAATGCACACTGAGCTTTTCTTCTCAGAGAGCTGTGCCCTCCACAGTCTGTAATTACACATTTTTTGTTGTGCTTTATTCACTGGCTTCCTTCCCATTAAACTGGCTTCTCCATAGCATGATTATGAGGACCAAGTCTATGATCTTTTCAGTTCAGTTCAGTCGCTCAGTTGTGTCTGACTCTTTGCAGCCCCATGAACTGCAGCACGCCAGGCCTCCCTGTCCATCACCAGCTCTCGGAGTTCACCCAAACCCATGTCCATTGGGTCAGTGATCCCATCTAACCATCTCATCCTCTGTCGTCCCCACCCCACAGTTATATCTCCAGTACATAGAACATACACGGCACATGGATAGATATTCAGCAAACACTTGTTATTCTTCCACAAGAATTTATAATCACAATGGAAAGTGAAAGTGAAGTCACTCAGTCGTGTCCGACTCTTTGCGACTCCATGGACTATAGCCCACGAGGCTCCTCGGTCCTCGGGATTTTCCAGGCATGAATACTGGAGTGGGTTGCCATTTCCTTCTCCAATCACAATGGAGGTGACTATAAATTTAAAAGGACATGCAAGGTACACAGCTAAAATTTCCAGTGTCAATTCAAAGCAATCATTCTAGAAAACCCAGAAGCTCCACTGCTTATATTCCCTTAATATATGAAGATAGGGTCAATATGGCCTGAAGGAATCACATCTTTGTCCTGTGTGCAATCACAGCTGGATGGCAAAGTGGGACAGCTCAGCGGCAGCCCCCTCTTGCCTCCTGCTGTCCTCCTCACGCCTCCACCACATGCCTCCACTGCAGGTGCTATGCGCCTTACTGATGCACTGATCTGCTGGTCCTGCAGGTAGATGAGTATATGGACACATGATCCTGGAATAAGGGAAAAGGAAACACCAGAGAAAGATGCTCATCTGTCTTACAAAATTTTCCCAAGAGCCACCATGTGCAAGAACTCTGTATCTAACATATAAAGTAGCAATGAAACCCAAACGAAGAATGAATGTTCCACTGTTGCCCAGTTTATAGTCTATGGGAACTTGAACAGAATTTGTATCCAACTGTTGTGTGAAAATTGTATAAATCTTAGCTATGTTGTGCTTTTCAGGTCTACTGTGTTCTTCTTCTCTGTGCATTCATTCTATTAATTTCTGAGAGTTTGATATCGAAACCCCAACCAAAAATCTTAATTTATCTACTTAAAACAAACAATTGTAATATATGGTGAAACTATATGGTGCTGCTAGTGGTAAAGAAACTTCATGCCAATGCAAGAGACATCAGAGACTCAGGTTCGATTCCTGGGTCAGGAAACCCCTGGAGGAGGGACGGCAACCCACTCCAGTACTCTTGCCTGGAGAATCCTATGGACAGAGGGGCCTAATGGGCTACAGTTCGTAGGGTCGCAAAGAGTCAGACACTATGGAAGAGACTTAACACACATATGTAACACTGATCTATGTTTTCCAAGTCTCCTATCAGTGTGTTATCATATTTTCATAATTTAAAAAAGAAGAAAAAGGATTAATGAATGAATGATGTATAAGAAAGAGCATAATGATTATTGAAGAGAGCTTTCCTTTCTAGATTTCACACAGATTGGTATTTTTCCAAAGCAAGAAGCTAAGACTTTTTCTGGCACTGCTTACATGCAGTGCCAAATACTATAAACCAGAAGACAAACTTCACAGAAACCTTACAAATCCACCTTGTAACCCGTGATTCATTTTTACATCTATTACAATTTTCAAAATACCTTGTTGGGGACTAGAAATCTCCTTAATCAAATCTACTTCCCTTGTCTGGCACTTTAAAACAACTGAGGTCCGTGACTGACAGTAGGGTTCACGAACGCTCTTTCAGGGTTATTAAATCCACTGCTGGGAAAACGCTAATTCCCTGAAGCCTTTTTTCAAGCTCGGGTCTGTGGGAGATTCAATCCCAAATTTAAATGCCCAGGTGCAAGATTTCATATGTGCTTTGAATAATGATATCTGCTCTCAGAAAATCAAACAGAATTAGGAAAAGCAATTGCCTGTGGGGCTTTTCATTTTGTGTTAGTGACACGAGATTATTCACAGGGCATGCCATTTGAACAATTCAGCATTGTGGAATTGGAAACCTTTCAATATATCCACCCTAGAAATCAAAGTGTTCGTTTTCTTCCTATTACGGGAGGTGAGGGTAACAATTATTCTAAAATGCAGGCAGCATCAAGGTAGACACACTAGCCATTTGCTCAGTGAAAAATCCCTGGGTATCATTTTTCTTCCAGAAGAGAGACAATATTTGACTTTAATTATTTCTACCGTGTTGGAGATATTGGGGCCAGATCAAGGGAGCTAAGTAACCAAAACAAAATACATCGATGTGTAACAAGTCCAAGCGAAGCAAACAAATAGAAACGTGGAGGTGAAAGGATGATGGATGACCAAGCATGACCTGCAGTGCTCACGGATTGCAGAACTGCCTGAACGCCAAAATCCGGATATCCTTCACGCATCTGAGGTTCTCACATCGCAGGAGTGGTCTCCTTAGGCAGACTATAGATTGCAAAGCATCCCGAGAAGATACACAGGAGAAACCACCCGTGAGCCCACATTTGGAAAGCACAGAGCAAGACGTCATGAGGCTCTCTAAAGAGAGACTACAGGGTATTAGTGGGTGGGGAGCCTCTTAAAAGAGCTTTAACAGCATCCCTGAGACTCTGCCCTCACAGAGTAACCCTACATAGTAACCCTGGCATCTGCCTGATTGTCCATTTGAGGCTGGTGAGTAAGACTTTACAAGCTTTGAGTCAGAATTAACATCATTGACAGCATCTTTCCACTTCTGCTAAAAGCCTGACATTTGGTACCTTGGTCCTCCTTCCTGCTTACTGTCCTACCAGAAGCTTTCATCTTCATGAGTCCCATGATCCTTGTATCCCTAGGCCTGGCTCCACTCACTTCTGTGTCCTCTCAGAGGCCAGTTGACCCACTGGTGAGGAAGTAACTGGACCCTCCAAGAGTCTCAGAGTCTCAGGGACCCAAGAGAAGGAACTTCATTTCATCAACCTTTACCCTCGGCCCTGAAATATTTCCAAGCCCCCAACCGCTAATTTAGTTCCCATCTCTGACCTCAGCAATCAGCAGACCTTTCAGCTATTTTTAGTGTTAGGACAAGAGCCGAAACAGGCTTCGAAGAGCAGAGTGCCCCGGGAGAGCCTTGGCATGGGCGCTGGTGTGTGTGCGGTGTGCATACTCATAGTTACTGGGGCTTGCTACATTCCAAGCTCAGCGGTGAGGTATCAACACCAGTCTACTTATTTACGCCTCACAGCAATGTTATGAGGGGAGATGAACTGCTAGGATGCCCATATTAAAGATGAGAACATGGAGGCAGAGAGAGGTCAAGATACTTGTCCAAATGGCACACGCAGACAGGGGCAGAGCTGGAAGTCCAAGCTTTCAGAGCTGGCCCAGACTGGCGGTCAAGGGGATGAGAGCACAGAGTTCTTACTTCTGGTTTGTATCCAACTACTATTTCTTTTTGAGAAATGCTCCAATGTATATTTTAATCATTTGTGTTAAAATGGTAAAGTGTGTATTTTTTACATTAAGTTTTAATGGAGTATAGTTGCTTTACAATGTTTTGTTAGTTTCTACTGTATAGCAAAGTGAATCAGTTACACGTACACATATGTCGCCCCTCTTTGGATTTCCTTCCCGTGTAAGTCACCGCAGGACACTGAGTAGAGTTCCCTGAGCTGCACGGTAGGTTCTCATTAGTTGTCTATTTGATGTGTGTAGTGTGCTAAGTCATTCAGCTGTGTCCGGCTCTTTGCGACCCTATGGACTGTAACCCGCCAGGCTCCTTTGTCCATGGAACTCTCCAGGCAAGAATACAGAAGTGGATTGCTATGCCCTCCTCCAGGGCGCCTTCCCGACCCAGGGATTGGACCCCATCTCTTACACGTCCTGCATTGGCAGGCGGTTTCCATCCTCTCCATTAGCTTTGTTCATAGTGATGCTTCCTAAGGCCCACTTGATTTCACACTCTGGGAAATCTGGCTCTGGGTGGGTGATCACACCATCATGGTTATCCAGGTCATTAAGACCTTTTTTGTACAACTCTTCTGTGTATTCTTGCCACCTCTCCTTAATCTCTTCTGCTTCTGTGAGGTCCATACCACTTCTCTCCTTTATTGAGCCCATCTTTGCCTGAAACATTCCCTGCTATCTCTAATTTTCTTGAGGAGATCTCTAGTCTTTCCCATTCTATTGTTTTCTTCTCTTTCTTCACATTCATCACTTAACAAGGCTTTCTTATCTCTCCTTGCTATTCTTTGGAACTCTGTATTCAGATGGGTCTATCTTTCCCTTTCTTCTTTGTTTTACGCTTCTCTTCTTTCCTCAGCTATTTTTAAGGCCTCCTCAAACATTTTACGTTTTCGCATTTCTTTTTCTTGGGGATAGTTTTGATTACTGCCTCCTGCACAATGTCACAAACCTCTGTCCATAGTTCTTCCGGCATTCTATTAGATTTAATCCCTTGAATCTATTTGTCACTTCCACTACATAATCAGAAGGAATTTTATTTAGATCATACCTGAATGGTCTAGTGGTTTTCCTTACTTTCTTCTATTTAAGTCTGAATTTGGGAATAAGGAGCTCGTGATCTGAGCTACAGTCGGCTTCCAGTCCTGTTTTTGCTGACTGTATAGAGTGTCTCCATCTTCGGCTACAAAGAATATAATCAGTTTGATTTCGGTATTGACCATCTGGTGATATCCATGTGTAGAGTCTTTTCTTGTGTTGTTGGAAGAGGGTATTTGCTATGACCAGTGCATTCCCTCTACAAAACTCTATTAGCCTTTGCGTGCCTCATTCTGTACTCCAAGGGCAAATTTGCCTGTTACTCCAGGTATCTCTTGACTTCCTACTTTTGCATTTCAGTCCCTATGATGGCTTCCCTCATAGCTTCCCTCATAGATCAGTTGGTAAAGAATCCATCTACAATGCAGGAGATCCTGGTTCAATTCCTGGGTCGGGAAGATCCAATGGAGAAGGGAAAGATTACCCACTCCAGTATTCTGGCTTGGAGAGTTCCATGAACCATATAGTCTATGGGGTCACAAAGAGTTGGGCACAACTGAGCAATTTTCGCTTTCCCTTTCCCCTATGATGAAAAGGGCATCTCGTTTTGGTGTTAGTTCTAGTAGGTCTTGTATGTCTTCACAGAGCTGTTCGACTTCAGCTTCTTCAGCATTAGTGGTTGGGGCATAGACTTGGATTACTGTGATGTTGAATGGTTTGCCTTAGAAACAAACAGAAATCATTCTGTCATTTTTGAGACTGAACCCAAGTACTGCATTTCATTTTTTTTTTTTTTAAATTAACGACTTGGGCATTTAATAACATTTATAAGATCTATTTTGAAAAGAAGTATACAGTCTACTAACAACCAATTATCTTATGCAGTGTCTGTCTTTTTAGTTTATGACAGTGATTTATTTTTATTTTTATTTTTTTATTTTTTTTTAAAGGTTAAATCTTTTTTTTTTATTTTTTTATTTTTTTTAATTTTCAAATCTTTAATTCTTACATGTGTTCCCAAACATGAAACCCCCTCCCACCTCCCTCCCCATAACATCTCTGTGGGTCATCCCCATGCACCAGCCCCAAGCATGCTGTATCCTGCGTCAGACATGGACTGGCGATTCAATTCTTACATGAAAGTATACATGATAGAATGCCATTCTCCCAAACCATCCCACCCTCTCCCTCTCTCTCTGAGTCCAAAAGTCCTTTATACACCGCTGTGTCTTTTTTCCTGTCTTGCATACAGGGTCGTCATTGCCATCTTTCTAAATTCCATATATATGTGTTAGTATACTGTATTGGTGTTTTTCTTTCTGGCTTACTTCACTCTGTATAATCGGCTCCAGTTTCATCCATCTCATCAGAACTGATTCAAATGAATTCTTTTTAACGGCTGAGTAATACTCCATTGTGTACATGTACCAAAGCTTTCTTATCCATTCATCTGCTGATGGACATCTAGGTTGTTTCCATGTCCTGGCTATTATAAACAGTGCTGCGATGAACATTGGGGTACATGTGTCTCTTTCAATTCTGGTTTCCTCGGTGTGTATGCCCAGCAGGGGGATTGCTGGGTCATAAGGTAGTTCTATTTGCAATTTTTTAAGGAATCTCCACACTGTTCTCCATAGTGGCTGTACTAGTTTGCATTCCCACCAACAGTGTAGGAGGGTTCCCTTTTCTCCACATCCTCTCCAGCATTTATTGCTTGCAGATTTTTGGATCGCAGCCATTCTGACTGGTGTGAAGTGGTACCTCATTGTGGTTTTGATTTGCATTTCTCTGATAATGAGTGATGTTGAGCATCTTTTCATGTGTTTGTTAGCCATCCGTATGTCTTCTTTGGAGAAATGTCTATTTAGTTCTTTGGCCCATTTTTTGATTGGGTCGTTTATTTTTCTGGAATTGAGCTGCATAAGTTGCTTGTATATTTTTGAGATTAGTTGTTTGTCAGTTGCTTCATTTGCTATTATTTTCTCCCATTCAGAAGGCTGTCTTTTCACCTTGCTTATATTTTCCTTTGTTGTGCAGAAGCTTTTAATTTTAATTAGATCCCATTTGTTTATTTTTGCTTTTATTTCCAGAATTCTGGGAGGTGGATCATAGAGGATCCTGCTGTGATTTATGTCGGAGAGTGTTTTGCCTATGTTCTCCTCTAGGAGTTTTATAGTTTCTGGTCTTACATTTAGATCTTTAATCCATTTTGAGTTTATTTTTGTGTGCGGTGTTAGAAAGTGATCTAGTTTCATTCTTTTACAAGTGGTTGACCAGTTTTCCCAGCACCACTTGTTAAAGAGATTGTCTTTACTCCATTGTATATTCTTGCCTCCTTTGTCAAAGATAAGGTGTCCATATGTGTGTGGATTTATCTCTGGGCTTTCTATTTTGTTCCATTGATCTATATGTCTGTCTTTGTGCCAGTACCATACTGTTTTGATGACTGTGGCTTTGTAGTAGAGCCTGAAGTCAGGCAAGTTGATTCCTCCTGTTCCATTCTTCTTTCTCAAGATTGCTTTGGCTATTCGAGGTTTTTTGTATTTCCATACAAATCTTGAAATTATTTGTTCTAGTTCTGTGAAAAATATGGCTGGTAGCTTGATAGGGATTGCGTTGAATTTGTAAATTGCTTTGGGTAGTATACTCATTTTCACTATATTGATTCTTCCGACCCATGAACATGGTATATTTCTCCATCTATTAGTGTCCTCTTTGATTTCTTTCATCAGTGTTTTATAGTTTTCTATATATAGGTCTTTAGTTTCTTTGGGTAGATATATTCCTAAGTATTTTATTCTTTTCGTTGCAATGGTGAATGGAATTGTTTCCTTAATTTCTTTTTCTACTTTCTCATTATTAGTGTATAGGAATGCAAGGGATTTCTGTGTGTTGATTTTATATCCAAGTACTGCATTTCAGACTCTTTTGTTGACTGTGAGTGCTACTCCATTCCTTCTAAGGGATTTTTGGCTGCAGTAGTAGATATAATGGTTATCTGAATTAAATTCTCCCATTTCCATCCATTTTAGTTCACTGATTGGTTAGTAGGAAAGTATTCCTACTGGGTTCCTAACTAGTGCTGTGTGAGTTATTTCTTATAATAAGTTCACAGTAGTTTTCATGTGATATTCAGCCAGAGAACAACCATCTCCTACAACAGTCCACAATGGTCAAGGCAGTGTTCCAGATTCTTTACCGTATTTGATTGTTTGTGATTTAAAAAAGAAGATACTATTGACAGGGACTTGGAATCCCTTTAACAAACACAAGGTAACAGCAAATACAAGAACTGATGACTTCTACGTCTCATTCTTTATTTACATTTTTTCCCAGGAGGGAAAAAACTTTTCAGGAGTGTCTATGATATGATAGTATGTATCCATACCATGCAGTGTGGAATCTTCAGGTTATATCTTTTTTGTTACAATGAATAATATTTACATGTAATTGATGTGGTCAGTTAACGAACAATGCAATTTGGGGGCATTAGTCAATTTAGCAGTGATTTTAAAATCACTGCAGATGGTGACTGCATCCATGAAATATAAAGACAATTACTCCTTGAAAGAAAAGTTATGACCAACCTAGACAGCATATTAAAAAGCAAAGATATTACTTTGCCAACAAAGGTCTATCTGGTCAAGGCTATGATTTTTCCAGTAGTCGTGTATGGATGTGAGAGTTGGACTATAAAGAAAGCTGAGTGCAGAAGAAATGATGCTTTTGAACTGTGATGCTGGAGAAGACTCTTGAGAGTTCCTTGGATTGCAAGGAGATCCAACCGGTCCATCCTAAAGGAGATCAGTCCTGAATGTTCATTAGAAGGACTGATGTTGAAGCTGAAACTCCAATACTTTGGCCACCTGATGTGAAGAGCCGACTCACTTGAAAAGACTTTGATGCTGGGAAAGATTGAGGACGGGAGAAGAGGGGATGACAGAGGATGAGATGGCTGGATGGCATCACTGACTCGATGGACGTGAGTTTGAGTAAACTCCAGGAGTTGGTGATGGACAGGGAGGCCTGGCGTGCTGCAGTTCATGGGTTCGCAAAGAGTTGGACATGACTGAGCGACTGAGCTGAGCTGAACTGAGTCAATTTAACAAATTACAATATTTTATAAAACCGTCAACTTGAAATTCTTATGTGAAAGTCAGTGAAACATCTTTGAATGTAAAGTTCCTTAGAGTGCTCGTGATAATGTTATTGAGCCTGAGTTACTAGGCTTAGGAGCTACATTTTCATTTAATTAATGCAGTTCAGCCTGAAGGTAAAGAATATATTAAACTATGGCTCCTTGGAGAAATGACTAATTCTAGGGCAACAATAAGAAACTACAACAGGAGCCTGGAACAACTTGTTAGACCACAACCTAAGAAAAGTAAGGATGTAATCAAAAGGGCATGGAAGCCACTTTGAAGGGCCACCTGACCAAATATGGGACAACTTGAGCAACAAAATATACTAAACATTCTGTATTATATCCTCTAATTCACGGAATAAAAGTTCATACTTGTACATTGTACACATACAAGTTCATTTAAAAAAATAAATGAAGGAGAAGGGAAAGGGAATCTGTATGGCAGAATGCTAACTAACAAATACAGAGCAACCAAGAGTCATAACTAATTCCAGGAAGAATTGTCCATGCCTGTGAGATGTAGTGTGAATGTATGAAGAACCATAGGATATTTACATAGTTCAGAGAAATTCCTGACATAAATGATAAGGACCTATTGCATAGCACAGGGGATTATATTCAGCGTCTTGTAATAAATTATAATGGAAGAGAATCTGAAAAGGAAACTGATCACTTTGCTGTACACCTGAAGCTAGCACAACCTTGTAAATTAACTATGTGCTCCTGTTCAGTCGCTCAGTCACATCTGACTCTTTGCGATCCAATGGACTGCAAGCCACCAGACTCCTCTGTCCACAGACTTCTCCAGGGAAGAATACTGGAGTGGATTGCCATTTCCTCCTCCAGGGGATCTTGGAATAGACTAATGGACATTGAGTGCCCCCTGATGTGATGTACTAGGAAGAACACGCTGTTGGTCACGCAGGACTTGCCCAGAAAGCCTGTGTGTTAGTCATTCAGTTGTGTCCAACTTTTTGTGACCCCATGGACTGCAGCCCTCCAGGCTCCTCTGTCCATGGGATTTCCAGGCAAGAAATACTGGAGTGGGTTGCCATCTGCTTCTCCAGGGGATCTTCCCCACCCAGGAATCAAACCTAGGTCTTCAGTACTGCAGGCAGATTCTTGACCATCTGAGCCACCAACGAAGCCCAGAATGCATAACCTAATGTTACTAGAAGGTGGGACAAAACCACACTGATTCTACAAAAGAACTGATCTATAATCTTTTAAAACCAGTGATACGGAAAATAATTTAAGGAAAGGTTGAAGACCAGTTTCAGATAAAGGTAAGTACAAAATGGCATTCAAACTACTGTACAATTGTGCTCATTTCACAGACTAGCAAGGTAATACTCAAAATCCTTCAAGCTAGGCTTCAACATTGTGTGAACTGAAAACTCCCAGATGTTCAAGCTGGATTTAGAAAACACAGAGGAACCCGAGATCAAATTGATAACATCTGTTGGATCATAGAAAAACAAGAGAATCCCATAAAAACATCTACTTTACTTCATTGACTACACTAAAGCTTTTGACTGTGTAGACTACAGCAAACAGGAAAATTCTTAAAGAGTGGGAACACCAGACCACCTTAACTGCGTCCTGAGAAATCTGTATGCAGGTCTAGAAGGAACAGTTAGAACTAGGCATGGGACAACAGACTCGTTCAAAATTGGGATAGGAGTACATCAGGCTTTATATTGTCACTTTACTTATTTAACTTTTATGCAGAGTACATCATGTGAAATGCCAGGCTATATGAATCACAAGCTGGAATCAAGATTGCAGGGAAAATACCAACAACTTCAGAGATGCAGATGATACCTAATGGCAGAAAATGAAGAGGAACTAAAGAGCTTCTTGATGAAGGTGAAAAAGGAGAGTGAAAAAACTGGGTTAAAACTCAATGTTCAAAAAACTAAGATCATGGCATCCAGTCCCATCACTTCATGGCAAATAGATGGGGAAAACAATGGAAAGAGTGACAGACTTAATTTTCTTGGGCTCCAAAATCACTGCAGATGGTGACTGCACCCATGAAATTAAAAGACACTTGCTCCCTGGGAAAAAAGTTATGACAGACCTAGACAGCATATTCAAAAGCAGTGAAATCACTTTGCCAGCAAAGGTCTATCTAGTCAAAGCTGTGGTTTTTCCAGTAATCATGTATGAATGTGAGAGTTGGACAATAAAGAAGGTTGAGCGCCAAAGAATTGATGCTTTCAAATTGTGCTGGAGAAGAGTCTTGAGAGACCCTTGGATAGCAAGGAGATCAAACCACTCAATTCTAAAGGAGATCAACCCTGAATATTCATTGGAAGGACTGTTGCTGAAGCTGAAGCACCAGTTCTTTGACCACCTGATGCGAAGAGCTGAGTCACTGGTAAAGATTCTCATGCTGGGAAAGATTGAGGAAGGAGGAGAAGTGGTTGACAGAGGATGAGATGGTTGGATGGCATCACTGACTCAATGGACCTGAGTTTGAGCAAACTCAGGGAGATGGTGAAGGACAAAGAAGCCTGGCATGTTGCAGTCCATGGGGTCGCAAAGACTTGAACATGACTGAGCAACTGAACAAAATCATGATGACTAAATATAATGTGAGGTTTTCGAGAAGGCTTTGAGTTAGGGGCAGGTAGATGGGGCAGGGGGAGGAATTGCCATAGTATTATTGAAACAGCTGGCAAGGTTTGGATGTGAACTGTGTATCTGATAATATTGAATCGATGTAAAATTTTCCAAATTTTATATTTGTGGTTATATAACAGACTGCTCTTGTTCTTAGGAAATATACACAAAAATGTTTAGAAATAAACAGCATGCTGTCTGCAACAATGTCACAGGGTCCAGGAAAGGCAATCATGGCAGAACAATAAGGGCTGGTGATCTGGATGAAGCACATACAAAAGTTCTTTGTACTATTTTTGCAACTCTTCTTTACACTTGAAAATATTAAAAGATGCCTTAACATCCCTTCCTGTTAGGTTGTTCCAGGAGTCTATAATAGTCCTTTTGATGACGATAACAGACACCATCTCAGGAAATGCTGCTAGTCTGTGCACAGCATGTTACAACGTCTCACTTAATCTTCACCACAATACAGGGAAGTAATTGCTATTGTCCTCACTTTATTGATGAGGAAAATGAGGGTTTAGAAGGGATAATAATGGTAGGTTTGGACAGACGACTACTCAGTCCATAGTCTCACACACACACACACACACACACACACACACATGCCTCCATGAGTAAAGTATACTTTCTCCATCCCATGTTTGTTGAGCTAGGGTTATGGGATTTAATTTGGAAAAAGGGATGTAGTGGGCAAGACATGAGTAGAAAGTTAAAGTATAGTTGCATGGTTTGGGCTGAAACTGTCACGCTTCTGCCATCACTATAAAAAGAACATGTCTTGGGTAAGTGATGCTGGTCCAAGGAGGGTGAGAAACAGATGAAGCCATCCCGGATTTAAGTCACAGCCGAAGACAAGCCCAGGTGAGCCCATACGAGAACAGCCAACACCAAGCACACCCATGGAAGCATATTATTAGATGTTACTGAGTTTTAGGGTCATTTGTTACACAGCGTCACGGTGGCAAGAAGAAGCTAATACAGCTAACATGGCTGAAATCACACGTGAGTTCGAGCAAACTCTGGGAGGTAGTGGAGGACAGGGGAGCCCAGCAGGCTGCAGTTCATAGGGTCGCAAAGAGTAGGACACGACTTAGCAACTGAACAACGTCAGATGGAAAAATCAACTCTAAAACCTGGAGTGAATTTTCTAGCAAAGGTTTTCGCTCATCTGTGCCCTGACACAAGAGAGTAGATTTTCTCAGATATTTGGACTTTCTGGTTTTTGTCTTACTCAAAACCCAAGATGAAAAATTACACCTGTTCTCGATTTTAGATCTGAAGTGAATCCCTAATTTAGATCTGAAGAGATGCTATGTTTGTTAGTTTTTCCAAATTACTAAAAATATCCCTATACTTAGCTGAAATATTGAAAAACATCTTCTCTACCAATAACAAAAGTATTTCTTTCAGCCAAAGATGGTATAGTTCTTTTTGAAGTTGCATTTACCACAAGACCAGATCCTAAAACAAGAAAGCACCTAGAATTACAGCACAAGTTGTGACTTGACTCTGTAACTGTCACTCACTCACACATCTTTCCACAGATCTGCTTTGAGGTAGGGCTTCCCTGGGGGCTCAGACGGTAAAGAATCCCCCTGCAATGCCGGAGACCTGGGTTCGATCCCCGGGTCGGGAACATTCCCTGGAGGAGGGTATGGCAACCCACTCCAGTATTCTTACCTGGAGAGTCCTGATGGACAGAGGAGCCTGGAGGGCTACAGTCCATGAGGTCTCAAAGAGTCAGACACGACTCAGAGACTAAGCACCCGTGCACTTTGAGGTAAGCAAAGTCAGATTTTCTGGTAAAAGAAATACCCCACCCCCTGTTAATTCTTTGGGGACAATGCTGTCAACATTCGTTCAAAAGCGATTAAGAAGAAGAGGGAGGGGTGGGAGGAGGGGAAGGAGAAGAAGAATTAAAAATGGAAAGATCGTAAAGTTAATGCCTCTCCACAAAGTGTTATTGCAGGTATGCAGGGTGTGGGGAAGCTAATACTGTGAGAATTGGGGATTTTGCCTCCTTTAAAATCTCTTATAAATATACATAAACTCCCTAGAATACAACTTTATTTTCTAATTGGAAACACCGATTTTTTTCCCTCCTCTACAAAAGAGGCAGATTATTTGCAGAAACCGAAGTTAAAAATAGCTCTGGTGATATTGTCTACAAAGCTGAGAAATGCTCTTTTTTGTTTCATAGTCTCATTAGAAAAAGCAAAGGGGGTGTGATATAAAGGGTGAGAAAACAACACTCTTTTTAAAAGGACAAAATGCAAAAAACTCTCCCACCGACTTATGGAAAAGTAAATAAAGTCCATAGTTGAGCTAATTTTATAAGAATGAAGCTTTGCTAAAGAGACATAATTTCTTTTTAAGGAGAAGTCCTAGTCTCCTCTGCTGTGCGTGCTTTGTAGCTCAGCTGTGTCCAGCTCTTTGCGACCCCATGGACTGTAGCCCTCCAGGTTCCTCTGTATCTGGAATTCTCCAGGCAAGAACACTGGAGTGGGTTGCCATGCCATCCTCCAGGGGATCTTCCAGACCCAGGGGTCGAACCCAGGTCTCCTGCATTGCAAGCAGTTTCTTTACCTAGTGGGTAACCTGTCCCTTCCCCAGGAGATCTCCCCAACCCAGGAATCAAACCAGGGAGTCTATTTTTATACGTTTATTAAAAAAAAAAAAAAACAAACATGTTTTTCTGCCACCTTAACTGGGGGAAAAAAAAGACTCGCTGCTTAAACGATAGAAAGTAAACAAACTGATCAGGGCCTGAGGAAGTTCCAAAGAGGTGGAATGTTCTGTTGCTTTCAGTTCTTAATGTGTCTATGCAGCATGTGCAAGAAGCAACTGAGATAAGAAACAAACAAACAAAAAGGGGAAAAGGGCAGTTATTTTAAATTAGTAAGAAGGTCTGATCTTAACTTACAGGCTCTAGTTTTATTTTTTTCTAGTAAGACACAAGACACAAGAGATGTGGGTTCAATCCCTGGATCAGGAAGATCCCCTGGGGTAGGAAATGGTAACCCACTCCAGTATTCTTGCCTGGAAAATTCCATGGACTTAGCAGCTAGACACAACTGAGCGCGCACAGGCAAGACACGAGATCATTTTTATTTTTATAAGAAAAGAAGTCAGTACTTGATTCTCCAACCGTTGCAATGGAATAATATTTAACACACGTGAAGGCTTTCTCTGTTCTTCTAACTTTTCTTACTTATTTATTATTATTATTTTTTGGCTGTTCTGGGTCTTTGTTGCTGCTTGTGGGCTTTCTCTAGTTGCAGTGAGACAGGGCTACTCTCTAGTTGTGGTTCAAGGGCTTCTTACTGGGATGTCTTCTCTTGTTGCAGAACACAGGCTCTAGAGTTCTGGGGCTCAGGCCGAATTGCTCCAAGGCACATGGGATCTTCCCATGTCAGGGATCAAAACCCACGTCCCCTTCATTAGCAGGTAGATTCCTAACCAGTGGACCACCAGTGAAATCCAACAGATGTGGAAGCTTTAAGTGAGATGTGAACCATTTCAGAAGTGGCAAGGGAGCAAATGTGGGAATACAGAGTGCTTCATGAAGCAAGACTTATAGGGGGATGTCTCATTAAAAATTCAGAAAATACATGTTACCCCCCAATGGTGTAAAATGCACTGGAAAAATTCATCAATAAACCAGTAGAACTAATGTTACACAGACTAATTTCTGAGTCCTTTGACATCAAAGAAATCACACAGACAAGTCTATGAAGGAGAATGCATGATGCTGTCTGGAATTCGGGTTTCTAGTTCCAAACCAATTGGTAGCATGAATTCATCTTTTTAGTGGAAAGAATCAGGCATGATTGATAAATTACAAAATGTGAAATAGTAGTCACATATGTCATACACATCACAGACACACCCATATATAATATTCTCATTCTGTTAATCTACAGTTGTCTCAAAAGGAGTATATGTGAAATATGAACTGGGAGACATTTTAGCACCACAAATGGCACCCCACTCCAGTACTCTTGCCTGGAAAATCCCATGGATGGAGGAGCCTGGTAGGCTGCAGTCCACGGGGTCGCTAAGAGTCGGACGCGACTGAGCGACTTCACTTTCACTTTTCACTTTCATGCATTGGAGAAGGAAATGGCAACCCACTCCAGTGTTCTTGCCTGCAGAATCCCAGGGACGGGGGATCCTGGTGGGCTGCCGTCTCTGGGGTTGCACAGAGTCGGACACGACTGAAGCGACTTAGCAGTAGCAGCATTATGCTTATTATATAGTACAGATAGGGCTTCCAGGTGGCGCTAGTGGTAAAGAACCTGCCTGCCAATGAAGGAGACATAAGAGACATGGGTTCAATCCCTGGGTCAGGAAGATCCCCTGGAGGAGGGCATAGCAACCCACTCCAGTATTCTTGCCTGGAGAATCCCATGGACAGAGGAGCCTGAAAGGCTACAGTCCATAGGGTAGCAAAGAGTTGGACACAACTGAAGTGACTTAACACATACACACACAGACACATACTATAAATAAGTTAGTTAAAAGTTAAGTTGCTCAGTCATGTCCAACTCTTTGTGACCCCGTGGACTGTAGCCCACCAGGCTCCTCCGTCCGTGGGATTCCCATACTATAGATCAGTGTAGGCTAAAGATCTATCCTTAATATTTTTACAGTTTATTTTCCCATTTTAAATTAGGATTTAAGATGGATGAGACATTGAACTCCATTTGTTTAAGGAGAAAGTAAAGTGAATGGGTTAGTCGCTCAGTCATGTCGGACTCTTTTCATCCCCATGGACCATAGCCTGCTAGGATCCTCTGTCCATGGAGTTCCCCAGGCAAGAATATTTGCGTTAAGGAGGTGATCCTCAGTTCTAAGGACAGTTGTTGTTTCCCGAGCACCTCCTCTGTGCCAGGCAGCAGGCAGAGATGGGGGAGCTATGATTTGAACTGAGTATCTTGCTCAACATTTCATTTGCTTCACCTCCAAAACATGCATTTAGAGAGTGTGATTTCATAGCCTTCCCTCTCCTAAGATCCTTTCACCCTGATGGGCTGTAGCCAGCAGTGACTTTGAAGTCTTTTTTCCCTTCCTGCTCCGATAGATGCTGGGGAGGGGAAGGAGGCAGAAAGTCAGAGGACAGAGAGGGTCGACCATCCACCTTACAACTTGACTCCTCTGGAGCAGGTATGTTCCTGCTCTTGTGTGTAGGACTTGGGACACCAGTCCTGTAGTTTCTGAGTAAATGAAACACGTTTTCTGAGTAAATGAAAATTACTCAGAACTGAGAAAATTACTCATTTTCTGAGTAGATGAAAAATTAAATGAAAAACGGAAAAAAAGGTGACAGGAAATTGTTTTAAAATGGAAACCGCTTAAATTTCTCTATATAGTAGTTAAATAGTATTTGGCAACAAACTAGAAATAGAAGGGACCTTCCTTCAGCTGATAAAGGAAATCTATGAGAAACCCACAGCTAGCATCATGTAGGCAAAGTGAAAACTTTTCCCTCTAAAATACAAAGCTTTTCCCTCTACAGTCCTGTCACTGCAGCAGGAGGTTCAGACCAGCTTCACCTCCTCTGGGCCAGCTGAAGGAAGGGCCATCACCTTCCACAATTCCTGCTGGCAAGAGCAGCAGCATCAATTTCTGGGACGAGTAGGGGCTCCACTAACCCAGGCAGGGAGTTCACCCAGCCCAGCAGACCTGATGCAGCTGGTCTTTCCAGCTCTCACTTTCATAGTGTCTCGATTTCTTCAACACTTAATTTAAGTGGCATTAAATCCTTCCTGAAAGAAGGTTGGACATAAATAAGTAAAGCATCTCTCTGAGGCAACAGAGCTGGTTTGCCAAGCTCATTCATGCCTCTGTTTATTTAGTTTCCAGGCTGAATGTCACCCAAACTCAGAGTTCATGAGGTTGATTTCCAAAACTAACTGACGTCAACAGATATGAAACTGAACATCAGACCGAAGTGACTGAGGTTTTCTCTGCAACTCTAAAAGGGCTTCTGTATATCATTTTACTAAAGATGACTTCATATCAAATATTGGTTTGTTTTCTTTAACCAGAGTAGGTAGCAGTGTAAGGAATCATTAAGGAAGCATAAAGTTCCTTAACTGGAAAATCTTTATACAACAATTAGAGAAAAGTTTGAAATGCAATCCCTCTTAGCCAATAATACCTTGATATAATTTTACACTAAGTGTAAATTATTAATAACTCATAATGAGAAAGAAGGGAAAGGAGAAATTCTGGTACCTATAGAAGGTGGTGAAAGTGAACATCCTACTAGACAATTTCTTGAGTAATTCTTTAAACTGCTCTATTGCTAAAGATAGGCCTAATAAACATTTTCTGAGTAAATGAAAAATGGAAAAAAGGTGACAGGAAATTTTTTTTTAATGGAAACTGATTCAACTTCTTTACATAGAGTAGTTAAATAGTATTTTGGCAACAAACTAGGAATAGAAGGGAACTTCCTCCAGCTGATAAAGGAAACCTATGAGAAATCCACAGCTAACATCAATGTAGTGGAGAAGGAAATGGCAACCCACTCCAGTATTCTTACCTAGAGAATCATGTGGACGGAGGAGCCTGGTGGGCTGCTGTCCATAGCGTCGCACAGCTGAAGACACAACTGAAGCGACTTAGCATGCATGCATGCATTGGAGAAGGAAATGGCAACCCACTCTAGTATTCTTGCCTGGAGAATCCCAGGGACAGAGGAGCCTGGTGGGCTGCCATCTATGAGGTCACACAGAGTTGGACATGACTGAAGTGACTTAGCAGCAACAACAGCAGCAGCAGCATCATGTGGGCAAACTGAAAGCTTTTCTCTCTAAAACTAAGACTGAGACAGAGAAGTCCACCCTTTCTGCTTCTGTTCAGCATTGTATTAGGGGACTTAACCAGAGCACTTGGGCAAGAAAAAGAAATAAAACACACCAAGACTGAAAAAGTGAATAGATCACTTTTATGAAATTTTTTAAAAGTGAAATAGTGAATAGAATAAGTGCAAAGATCTCTATTTGCAGATGATACAATCTTATATATACAAAATCCAGAAGAATCTACTAAAATTGATTAGACGTAAACCAATAAACAAATTCAACAAACTGTCAGTACACAAAATCAGTATATAAAAATCAATTCTACTTCTGTATATTAGCAAGTGGTAAAGAACCAGCCTGCCACTGCAGGAGACATAAGAGACATGGGTTCAATCCCTGGGTGAAGATCCACTGGAGAAGAACATGGCAACCCACTCTAGTATTCTTGCCTGGAGAATCCCATGGACAGAGGAGCCTGGCAGGCTACAGTTCTTCAGGTCGCACAGAGTCAGACACAACCAAAGCGATTTAGCATGCACTCATGCACACTAGCAAGAAACAATCTAAAAATAAAGGAAACAATTATATTTACAACAGCATAAAAATAGAATATGCAGGAATAAATTTAACAAAGAAGGACAAGGCTTAACCTCTAAAAACCACAAAGCATTGTTGAAAGAAATTCAAGATCTAAATAATGGAAAGATATCTTATGTTCACAGACCAACAGACAATTTATCTAAGGTGGTAATACTTCTCAAATTAATTTACAAATGTAATGCCAGTCCTGGCAACATCCAAGGCGGATTTTTGCAAAACTGACAAAGTTATCATAAAATTCGTATGGAAATGCAAGGGATCAAGAATAGCCAAACAATTCTGGAGAAGAAGAACAGTTTTAGGACATAACAGTTCCAACAGGAAAGTTTACAACAAAGCTGCAATAATCAAGATACTGAAGTACTTGCATTGACATATGAATCAATGGGATAGAACTGAAGTCCAGAAATAACCATTATATTAATGGTCAGTTGATTTTGATAAGAATTTCAAGACAATTGAATAAAGAAAGAGTAGTCTACTCAACACATGGTTCTAGGACAACTGGATATTCACATGCCTAAAAATGAAATTGAACCCTGACCTCACACCACACACAAAAAATTAATTCCAATGTCTTCATAGACCTAAATGTAAAAGTTAAAACTATAAACCCCTTAAACAAAATATGCAAGTAATTCTTTGTGATCTTGGATTAGGCAATGATTTCTTAAATACAAACCAAAACCACAAGTAAGAAAAGAAAGAATAGACAAATTGGACAATATCAAAATTAAAAATTTTGTGTTTCATGGACACTATGAAGAAAGTGAAATGACAGTCTACAGAATGGGAGAAAATATTTGCAAATCATACATCTGACAAGGGATTTGAGTCCAGAATACACAAACAACTCATACAAACTAACAATGAAAAGACATATAATCAATTTTAAAATGGACAAAGATTTGAATAGACATTTCTTCAGAAAAAATTAAACAAACACATGAAAAAATAAAAGATGACCGATGTGATTAGTTATAAGGGAAATGCAAGACAAACCACAATTTGATACCATGTCACACCCACTAGGAGAACTAATATTAAAAAGATGACATTAACAAGTATACGTGACTATGTGGGAAAAAATGGAACCCTCAGTCATTGCTGGTGGGAACGAAAGTGATGCAGCTGCTTTGGAAAATAGTTTGGCAAATGCTCTAAAGGCTAAACATAGGATTACCACATGACTCAGCAACTCCAGCCCCAAGTATATTCCCAAGGGAATTGAAAGCATGTGTTCACACAAGGATTGGCATGCTTCAACCAAGATTACTGGCAATAGCCAAAAACTGGTAATAACCTAAATGCCTTCTATTGATGAGTGGATAAAAAAAATATAGGTTTGTCTTAAGTGAAATATTATTTGGAATATTGTTTTAAATGGGATATTACTATTTTAAGTGGAATATTATTTGTTTAAATGGAACACTATTTGTTTTAAATGGAATATTATTTTAAAAAAAGAACGCAATACTGACACATGCTACAATATGAATGAACCTTATTATGTTAAGCAAAAGAGCTTGTCACAAATGATCCCAGATTATACGATTTTATTTATGTGAAATGTCGAGAATTGACAAATAGAGACAGAAAGGAGCCAAGGCAGAAGAGAGAGAGTGGGGAATCGCTGCTAATACGCATGTGAGGTTTCTCTCTGGGTGATGGGAATGTCCTAACATTAAATTGTGAGGCTTTCATGCTGCTGCTGCTGCTGCTGCTGCTAAGTCGCTTCAGTCGTGTCTGACTCTGTGCGACCCCATAGACAGCAGCCCACTCCGTCCATGGGATTTTCCAGGCAAGAGCACTGGAGTGGGCACCATCGCCTTCTCCAAGGCTCGCATAGTTGGACCATACTAAAGACAACCGCATACTTTAAGTGGGTGGATTTTATGATGAAATACATTCCAAGTCTTATATAAACATACTTTGGCATGGGATATATTAGGAAAAACCAGATCAATTTATCATAGGACTTCATTTTCAAATTTGGATTAAGAAATTTTGGTAGATACCATCAGTTGACTACCCAACAACCATTCTCCTCTTATTTCCAGGAATAGAATTCCAGTTTTGTCCAGGTGAGAATTGATTGGCCTAACTCCTAGCCAGTCATGGTATCATTTACCTTAGAAAGTGACTAGTTTAGGATTGGCAGGTGACCCAGTCCTAGCCCTTGACTAATAAGAGGAATATTCTGCTGAGAGTCTCTCTCTCTTTTTTTTTTTTTGGCCCTGCTTAGCAGCATGCTGTGATGCTGGAGAAGACTCTTGAGGGTCCCTTGGACTGCCAGGAGATCAAACCAGTCAATCCTAAAGGAAATCAACTTTGAATATTCATTGGAAGGACTGATGCTGAAGCTGAAGCCATAATCCTTTGTCCACATGACAGGAAGAGCTGACTCACTGGAAGAGACTCATGCTGGGAAAGATGGAAGGCGAAAAGAGAAGGGGATAGCAGCACCAACTCAATGAACATGAGTTTGAGCGAACATTGGGAGATATTGGAGGACAGAGGAGCCTGGCGTGCTGCATTCCATGGGATTGCAAAGAGTTACACACTACTTAGCAACTGAACAACAACAATGCCATCTGCAAGATCTTAGTTCCCCAACAGGGATTGAACCCATGCCCCCTGCAGTTCAGTTCAGTTCAGTTCAGTTCTGTCGCTCAGTCGTGTCCAACTCTTTGCAATCCCATGAATCACAGCATGCCAGGCCTCCCTGTCCATCACCATCTCCCGGAGTTCACTCAGACTCACGTCCATCGAGTCTGTGATGCCATCCAGCCATCTCATCCTCGGTCATCCCCTTCTCCTCCTGCCCCCAATCCCTCCCAGCATCAGAGTCTTTTCCAATGAGTCAACTCTTCTCATGAGGTGTCCAAAGTACTGGAGCTTCAGCTTTAGCATCATTCCTTCCAAAGAAATCTCAGTTCTCCTTCAGAATGGACTGGTTGGATCTCCTTGCACTCCAAAGGACCTTCAAGAGTCTTCTCCAACACCACAGTTCAAACGCATCGATTCTTTGGCACTCAGCCATCTTCACAGTCCAACTCTCACATCCATACATGACCACAGGAAAAACCATAGCCTTGACTAGGCGGACCTTAGTCGGCAAAGTAATGTCTCTGCTTTTGAATATACTGTCTAGGTTGGTCATAACTTTTCTTCCAAGGAGTAAGCGTCTTTTAATTTCATGGCTGCAGTCACCATCTACAGTGATTTTGGAGCCCCAAAAAATAAAGTCTGACACTGTTTCTACTGTTTCCCCATCTATTTCCCATGAAGTGATGGGACCAGATGCCATGATCTTCGTTTTCTGAATGTTGAGCTTTAAGCCAACTTTTTCACTCTCCTCTTTCACTTTCATCAAGAGGCTTTTTATGAAATCTAAACCACCGCAAGGAACTCCCTCTGCTGAAAGTATTAACGGTATAAAAACTTCTGGATAAAAAGAAAAATCCCTCCAGTTCCAGCTTTTCTACTTTATTTAGTAAGGAAGTGATGCTTATGGGGCCAGAATTGTGAGAAAGTCAGAGAAAGTGCCCAGAGCTGTTATGTTAAACACCTCTGGAATCCGTTACCTTTGGGGTTCGTCTGAACTGATATGTATAAACAAACCCCATTTAAACTACATTGATTCAGATGGGCTGTGTTTTGTTGTCAAAAGCCTGCTAATTGATACATTTTCCCCTAAGTGGGCTTATTTGTGAATTCTCATAAAATTACATTTTCAGTCCTAGATCAAAGCTCTACTTTAGAAGATGAGATAAAATTGATTTAGATTTTCTTAAAGATGATAGGCCTAGCATTAGTCAGTGAAAGGTATTAGAAAGGAGTATTTTGAAATAATGCTATTTGTACCAACATGGACGGACCTAGAGATGATTATGAAGTGAAATCAGACATAGAAAGACAATATCACAGTTATCACTTACATGTGGAATCTAAAAGCTGCTCAAACAAACTTATTTACAAAACAGAAACAGACTCACACACACAGAAAACAAACGTATGGCTACCAAAGGGGAACGGGAGAAGGGAGGGATAAATTACGAGTTTGGGATTAGCAGATACACATTGCTATAATAAAACAGATAAATAACAGGGATGGCACAGGGAGCTATAGTCAATAGTTAATCATAAACTATTATGGAAAAGAATATGAAATATCACTTTGCCATACACCAGAAACTAACACAACATTGTAACTAACTATACTTCAATACAAAGAAAGGAAGGAAGGAATAAGGAAGAACGAAGGCATTTTGCTCAATAGGAAAAACAACTTTCTCTACATGAAATGGATCAGAGGACTGTTAACCTTTGTTAGAAAGCAAAAGGGCTCATGAGGATCCTACGTCAAGGATGCTGCGAACAGGCATCATTTGGGGTCTTCACTGGAACATTCATAAAACGTCAAATTCGTTCTTCTTAAATCTCACGTGAAAACCACTGAGATCACAGACTCATTTTCATACAGAAGATGAAATCAAGCAGTTCCACTTCCATATTTGTTGATGTTTCATAACTTTATTAATGCTTGTGCTAAGTCGCGTCAGTCATGTCCGATTCTTTGTGACCCTATGGACTGTAGCCCGCCAGGCTCTTCTGTCCATGAGATTCTCCAGGCAAAAACACTGGAGTGGGTTGCCATGCCCTCCTCCAGGGGATTTTCCCGACCCAGGGATCAAACCGTGTCTCTTGCATTGCAGCAAATTCTTTACCAATGAGCAACCTGGGAAGCCATAACTTTGTTATTCTGACCTCAGACTAACAACTAGGAGCCAGATCTTGATTAGTCTTGTCTAAGTCTTTATGAAAATGTCAGCAGCATCTTACCACTTGAGAGAATTTTATGTATTATTTTAAAAGTGAATAAGAAAGAAAGAAATCATGACTGAAGAACAGACATCTTAATAAGTTTAGAAAAAATGGTCATTTTTCTTATTTAAATTATCTTAATAGGCACTAATAGAAACCACAGTGGCTCAGCAATAAAGAATCCACCTGCAATGCAGGAGCTGCTGGAGATTTAGGTTCAATCCCTGGGTCTGGAAGATCCCCTGGAGGAGGAAATTGCAACCCACTCCAGTATTCTTACCTGGGAAATCCCATGGACAGAGAGGGGGCTATAGTCCATGGGTCACAAAAGAGTCAGACATGACAGAGACTAAACAACAGATAGAAACCAGGAAATGTGTGACGATATCCACAGTTGCCATAATGGAATCTCTTTATAAATCTGTAGCTGTGGGATTTACACTTGTCTCATGACTGTGATTTAATTCTTTATATACACAATTGCTTTAACCAATATGATTTGACCTAAATCAAGTAAAATTTAGCTATGAAATACTGAGGGATTTTCAAACTTTATTAAGTGATAGAATTAATGCCACAGAGGAAGATGTTTCTGTTGTTGCTGAGGTTTAAAAAAAAAAAAAATTCAAATGTTACAGAGAAAAGACAACCGGGCAATGCTCTTCCGGAATGGTGATATGGACGCCATGGATCCACTCACTGGTGCAACAACCACGACTGGTGAAAATTACTTTTTGAAAAACAAAAAATCGTTTAAAATCTTAGGAAATTGTACCAAAGAAATACACTAAGGAAATGTTGTTGCTGTTGTTCAGTCAGTACATCATGTACGACTCTTTGCCACCCCATGGACTGCAGCATGCCAGGCTTCTCTGTCCTCCACTATCTCCCAGAGTTTGCTCAAACTCATACCCATTGATTCAGTGATGCTATCTAACCATCTGATACTCTGCCGTCTCCTCCTTTTGCCTTCAATCTTTCCCAGCATCATGGTCTTTTCCAGAGAGAGGGCTGTTCACATCAGGTGGCCAAAATATTGCAGTTTCAACTTCAGCATCGGTCCCTCCAATGAATATTCAGGGTTGATTTCTTTTTGGATTGACTGGTTTGATTTCCTTGCAGCCCAAGGGACTCTCAAGAGTCCTCTCCAGTACCACAGTTGAAAGCCTTGAGCCACTAAATTTTGGTAAGAATAGGACTAATCCATGGCACTTGAGCTACAACCCACCCGACCTATCCAGCTCAGCATAACGGAAGCTCTGTCTCAGATGGGTGCACCCAAGAAGATGTGGGTCTCTCTCCCTGCAACTGCCAATCAATGCCTACAGTGTCTTCCCGGCAGGGGCAGGCCACTAGGTCTGTGTTGCAGAGGCTGAATTCCAAGTAAGGGTGGATAAGAGGTCAAGGCACCTTTTTCCACCAAGACCCACTCAGAGGGCAAAGACTCTACCTCAAGTGCAATAGGCTAAAAATATAGGAGCTCTAACCACCCTCATCTCAGTCTACTCATAGGTGAGAGTTCCCACACCAAGGAAGGCAAGCTAACAAGATCAGAAGGCCCTGCCCCTACCCGGCACTCTGCTCCTGAAGCAGGGCGTCCCTGGAGAGAAGCAGTTTTGTCCCTGCCTTCAGCTCTGGAACCATGACTCAGAGATTTTGCCAAAAAGCAGAGAGCTCTGAAGTTCTCCCCACAAGAAAACTGACTTTATTCCAAACTGAGTATGGGAAAGCAGAAGCTAATGGCCTTGAAATACAGTGGAAATTTTTGGTAGTAAGCAATCAAGACGGTTCCAAAATCACTGCAGATGATGACTGCAGCCATGAAATTAAAAGACGCCTGCTCCTCGGAAGAAAAGCTATGACAAACCTAGATAGCATATTTTAAAAGCAGAGACATCACTTTGCTGACAAATGTTTGTCTAGTCAAAGCTATGGATTTTCCACAGTCATGAATGGATGTGAGAATTGGACCATAAAGAAGGCTGAAGGCCAAAGAATTGATGCTTTCGAGCTGTGGTGTTGGTGGGCTACAGCCCACAGTTTTGCAAAGAATCTGACACAGCTTAGTGACTGAACAACAACCTCTAGATAAAACACCATAAAACCCTCAAGATAGTGAGAAAAAAATCATTAAAGGAATTCAAATACTACACTAAAATATTCACTTAGTGTTAAAAAAAGAGACAATCACATTCACTAATGCAAGTGGACACTGGACAACCCAAACACTAAAAATGTGAAAAACAATTAATAAGAGATACTTCTACCAAACTGGCCCAAGATCCCAATAAATTCAAGGAACTCTTTACAGTAGTAAGAAAAGTCCTTAAAGGGTTTATCCTTAAGAGGAAAACCTACTGATGATTCTCTTCTTTCTTGCCACCAAAGAGATAATGTAATTATGTAAATTTCTCACAGTGCCCCACTGACTGATGAGCAATGGATGTGGAATTCTTAAATAGGAAGTAAATAAACTGACTCAAAAGCTGTGATGGTATAAAGTCTACGTGAGCTTGCTCATACAAGATTCAGAATATTTCCCTTTGGCATGCTTCACATGTCTGAAAATCTGCTGCAATTTTCAGGGAAAGGAAATTAGCTCAAGTACCTAAAAAAAAAATTTGTACCTATATATTCTTTCTCATATTCTTTTCCATTGTGGATTGTTACAGGATATTGAATAGAGTTCCCTGTGCGATATAAGTTCCCTGGACCTTGTTTATCCAGCCTATATATATAAAGTTAGCCTCTGCAAATCCCTAACAGTCCATGAGTTCTCAAAGAGTCAGACACAACTGAGCCACTGAACTGAATACCTAAAGGCCATTCCTTTCCTCCCCAACCCTCCCACCCCCTTGGCAACTATAAGTCTGTTCTCTACGTCTGTGTAGCTCATGTACTTTTAAGAAAAGATCTAGTCAAAGGCAGGTAGTGTCCTGAAGTTCTAATTGTTTTAGAGAAAAGGGGGCAATCATCTTCCTTTTGGAATGCTGAATGACCTCGATTGGTCCTGTAATCCCCACAGAGCTTTTGAACAGATGAATGGAAATTACCACATTTCTCCCAGCTTAGACATAACCAAAATCCCTTCTTGGAGTCATCAGTAAGGAATTTGCTTCATAACTGAACCTGTGGTTTCTGGGCTCTCTGCCAACGGCAGGGATGAAATAGGACTAGGATAAACACAAGCAAGAATAAAGGAAGGTAGTTTGCATATGAATTTATGGCTCTTCCTTAATCTGTATCTTCTAGTTCTTATCTATTTATAGAAGACAAAGGTATTCCTAAAATCTGAATGCATGAGAGGAACATCTCTGAATTCATGGCTTAAGCAGATTATTATGTAAATGATTACAGGTTAATAAAATCAGATGTCCGAAGTAAATGATTTCTATTACCACTAACCCATGGTTACTGCTGCTGCTGCTAAGTCGCTTCAGTCCTGTCCGACTCTGTGTGACCCCATAGATGGCAGCCCACCAGGCTCCCCCGTCCCTGGGATTCTCCAGGCAAGAACACTGGAGTGGGTTGCCATTTCCTTCCCCAGTGCATGAAAAGTGAAAAATGAAAGTGAAGTCGCTCAGTCGTGTCCAACTCTTAGCGACCCCATGAACTGCAGCCTGCCAGGCTTCTCCATCCATGGGATTTTCCAGGCAAGAGTACTGGAGTGGGGTGCCATTGAAGATTCCCTTATTCTATTTTTAAGCAGCTTCAAACCTACTTGTGGTCTTTTATCTCAGTTTCTTTTCTGCAACATACTTCCTAGTGTATAAGGAGCTTACCGGAATACTGAAGGGAAAAAGTAACTTCACATACTCATTTCTGTGAGCATGACTTTATGGAAATTCTGCCTATCAAGGAATTTTCTTCCCATTTTCACTGAAATGGCAAATCAAACTGCTCTTCAGACCTACTGCAACTCCTTTTACTATTTCACAGTTCTTGTTCCAGCTTCATTTGAAAATGTGATTTTTTTTTTTTTTTTAGTGGTCAAAGAAAACCTAACTGTGGTTTTTAAATACAAGCACCAAGGATGATGAAAATTTGGGCAGATCTAAGAAGAATTAGAAAAGTTTAATTGGAAAAATGATTGATCAAGCTTTGAAAAACTCATTATAACTTGGCTGTTTCTGTTTTTCTAGTTTTGTTAGTTTTTTTTTTTATTTCCACTAAAATTCACTTAACTTAGTGGAAATTTATTAATTTTTCTTTATTTTTTTATTTTTCTGTGGTAGATAAAATCTATAAATGGAGGAGCACATTTTTACTTATCCACACTTGGTGCATGTTATGCTTTCTGTAGATTCATGTCTTTCATCAGTTTTGGAAAATTCTCCAATCATTGTTGTTAGTATTCCCTATACCCGCTTCTTTCCATTCACCCTTCAGGAACATGTAAGCGTAACACATTCCGTTCACCATGTCTCTTTGTTTTGTTTTGAATAAAGTCACAATTTTTTGTTAAAGTGTGTTAATTTACTTTATTAAAGTAAGCTATATTTTAATTATTAATTAACACAATTTAGAAGTGATAAATCCATCTCCTGGAGAGGATACGCAAGTGCCTTGCTGACCGTAGTAACTTCCTATGCTTCAACATTTCCTAATTTGTGGCTCAGATGGTAAAGAATCTACATTCTATGCAGGAGACCTGAGTTCGATCCCTGGGTCGGGAGGATCCCCTGGAGAGGGGAATGGCTACCCATTCCAGTATTCTTACCTGCAGAATTCCATGGATGGAGGAACCTGGCTGGCTACAGTCCATGTGTTTGCAAAGAGTCAGACACGACCTAGCAACTAACTCTCACTTTCATTGTAGTATACTTTACACACAATAAAATTCATGTATTTCAAGTGGAAATAGATGAATTCCATAAATGTGTTCAATCATGTAACCAATGCCACAATTTTGTTGTTGGTCAGTTGCTCAGCTGCGTTTGACTCTCTGTGACCCCATGGAGTACAGCACACCAGGCTTCCCTGTCCTTCACCATCTCCTGGAGAGGATACACAATATATCCTCAGAGAGTTTCCTTGTTTTGGTCGGTATTCAATCAATACCTCCTTCCCCACACCCTAGTCAATCACTGACCTGAATTCTATCAATATCAATTTGTCCAAGAATTTCATCAAGGGACTTTCCCGGTAGTCCAGTGACAAGACTCCAAGCTTCCAAGGAAGGGGCCCAGGTTCAATCCTTGGTCAGGGAACTAGATCCCACATGCCACAACTAAGAGTTCAAATGTTGTAATTAAAAAAGAAGCCATGTGCCACAAGTAAGACCCGGTGCAGCCAAACAAACACGTATCTTAAAAAAGAACTTGATCAAATAAGCAGGATCACAGTCTTCCCACTTCTCTGTCCAAATTCTCTTGTTTGGAATATTGTCAGGGGCATTGATCTTAGCAGTATTTTTTTTTTAATCTGTCTGCTCAAGAAAGGGAGACAAAAGCAGAAATAAATTAATAGGACTATATCAAATTAAGAAGGTTTTGCATAGTGACAGAAACCAGCAACAAAATGAAAAGGCAACCCTATTGAATGGGAGAAGATATTTGCAAATTATACTTCTGATAAGGGGTTAATATCTAAATAATATAAAGAACTCACATGACTCAATATCAAAGAAGAAAGAAAAAAAAAAACAATCCAACTGAAAAAATGAGCAGAGGACCTGAATAGACTTTTTTTCCGTAGAAGAAATACAGATGACCAACAGACACATGGAAAGGTGCTTAACACTACTAGTCATCAGGGAAATACAATCAAAAGCACACTGAGTTATCACCTCACACTTAGCACAATATCTATTATCAAATAGACAGCAAGGAAGTCTTGGTGACTATGTGGAGAAAAGGAAACTCATGTGCACTGTTGGTGGGGGTGTAAATTGGTGCAGTTTCTATGGAAAGCCGTATGGAGCTTGCTCAAAAAGACTAAAATTAAAACTACCATACAATCCAACAATTCCAATTCTGAATATTTTTCTGCAGGAAAAAAAAAAAAAACACACTAGTTCAAAAACATACACACACCTCAATGTTCACTGCAGCCTTATTTATTATTGCCAAGAAACGGAAGCAACCGAAAGGCTCATCAGCAGGTGAGTGGACACTGAAGATGTGGTACAGACACACAATGGACTATCACTCGGCCATAGCAAAGAGGGAAACGTCGCCATTTTCAACAGCATGGAGGGATGTAGACCTATTATGCTAAGTGAGATAAGTCAGACAGAGACTAATACCACATGACTCCATGCACACGTGGAGTCTACAAGACAAAGCAAAACCATCACAGACCCATAGATACAGATACTCTGGTGGTTGCTAGAAGGGAGGGGCGGTAGAGGTTGGGTCAAACAGGGGAAGGGGATTAAGGTACACACCACCAGTTATAAAAAGAAATACGTCACTCAGATGGAACACACAGCACGGGAATAAAGTCAATATTGTAACAACTCTGTGTGGTGAGGGATGGTAACTGGACTCATGCTGATCAGTTCACAATGTGTATAATGTTGAATCACTATATGGTACACCAGAAATTAAATATTGTATGTCGACTATACTTCAATTAAAAAATAAAATAAAGTCAGAATGATGTCCAGGAGATTCATCCATATTGTTGTATAAATCAGTACAGTAGTTCGTTTCTTTTTATGATTGAATAGTATTCCATTCTTGGAGAAGGCAATGGCACCCCACTCCAGTACTCTTGCCTGGAAAATCCCATGGACGGAGGAGCCTGGTAGGCTGCAGTCCATGGGGTCGCTAGGAGTCGGACACGACTGAAGCGACTTAGCAGCAGCAGCAGCAGCAGTATTCCATTCTATGAATATACCACAGTTGGTTTATCCACATTCATTCCATACACATGCAAGTGCAAGTGTTAGTATCTCAGTCACATCTAACTCTTTTTGACCCCACCGACTGTAGCCCACGTGGTTCCTCTGTCCATGGAATTCTCCAGGCAACACTACTCCAGGGGATCTTCCCAACCCAGGAATTGAACCCAGATCTCCTACACTGCAGGCAGATTCTTTACCATCTGAGCTACCAAGGAAGCACCATCCATACAAGTAATCTAAATTGTTACATTATGGTAGCTCAGAGGGTAAAGAACCTGCCTGCAATGCAGGAGACCTTGGCTCAGTCTATGGGTCTGGAAGATCCCCTGGAGAAAGGAATGGCTACCCATTCCAGTATTCTGCCCTGGAGAATTCCACGGACAGAGGAGCCTAGTGGGCTTACAGTCCATGGGGCTGCAAAGAGTCGACGTGACTGAGTGACTAACACTTTCACTTTCATTATGAAATTATATATTTTCAGTACAAGATATGATATACAAAAATTTGGTAACCTCTAACTGGCATCTCTCACTCCAGTCTCCAGGACATCCTCACTGCCAAGATAAATTCCCCTTCAAGATGACAGTCTTCTGTTAAACTTTGCCCTAGTCCTTCCTAGTTTTATTTCATGTGATGCCCCAGTTACTAGTTTGTGTTACAGTTCCTTAGCTACTTATCTAATTTCAACTACTAGACTCTAAGCTGTTTGAGGGCAGGATCAAATGAGATTGGGATCTATCTAAATGCTTGTGCACAGCATTTAGCCAACAGGTGGTAGCTGATGGGGCACAGCCTAAAAATGACTGCTGATCAGAGAAATAAACAAGTGAATTCCTCCACTCATGACTAGCTTCAGCGACTCCCCATTTTGCAGCTGGTTGCTGGAAACCTTAGACGTCTAGCTTCGACCTAGCTCTCTAGCTGAATACACGTGATTTATCATACGAAATACCTCTTCTCCAATTAAATTAGTGTGTCTGCTGAGTTCCAGGCCTTTTTCTATGATGTTTTTCCTGTCTGGTAGGAAACATACACACACACACTCCTGTCATTATTCTCCCCACCTCCTGAATAAAAGTTAGAATTCCAAGGTTCCTGTTTCCATAGGAATCTTCTACGACGAAGAACTGCGTTCAAATTATGGTGCTGGAGAAGACTCTTGAGAATCCCTTGGACGGCAAGGAGATCAAACTAGTCAATCCTAAAGGAAATCAACCCTGGATACTTATTGGAAGGACTGAAGCTGAAGCTCCCATAGTCTGGTCACCTGAAAAGAAAAGCGAACTCATTGGAAAAGAAAGACCGTGATGCTGGGAAAGATGGAGGGCAGGAGAAGGGGGCGACAGAGGGTGAGATGGTTGGATGGCATCACTGACTCAATGGACGTGAGTTTGAGCAAACTCAGGGAGATAGTGAAAGACAGGGAAGCCTGGCGTGCTACAGTCCATGGAGTCACAAAGAGTGGGACACACAGCGAGTCAACACCGCCACCATCCCCCATTGACACATCTTTGTCAGCTAGGACCACACAAGTAAGCAATTTCAAATGGTGTCCAGCAGGGGGAGGTGCGCCCATAATCTCCCACAAATTCCAATGCTTTTTTTTTTGTAGCCCTGGAGATTTTAATCAGATACCCTGGAGGAGGTCCCAAAACCCACTTCAGATTCTTGCCTAGAGAATCCCGTGGACAGAGGAACCTGGCCGGCTACAGTCCATAGGGTCACAAAGAGTCAGACATGACTGAAATGGCTTAGCACACATGTATGGAGATTTTAAGGAGGACATATGTTTACAGAAACTTTTCGCTGGTTAAAGAAATAAATAAACAACAGCTCATCCACCTCCTTCCTCAAACACTCACGAGCTGTGAGTAATCTCCACTAACCAACACCCAGTAACAGACGCACTAACAACAAAGATGAAACCATTTGATGATTTTTAATCTCTGTGATTTAAAACACAACCAGCTCATTTTTCCAAGTTACATCTGGAGGATCTCACTTCATTCGCATTCTCACTTAAAAAAATAAAATAAAATGTATCCACAGATTGAGTGTTGAATCTATGTGGTTTAATCAGGAACCAGTTTTGCCTTTCATAAGCAGAGATTAGCTAATATGAAAAAAATAACAATTCTGTACTGCCCACTTTTTCCCATCTCCACTCATTTCTTCCCTCCATCTATTAATAGATTTTTATTTTTATTTTTGGTTGCACTGGGTCTTCACTGCTAAACTTGAGCTTTCTTTAGTTGCGGTGTGAGGGCTTCTCATTGTGGTGGCTTCTCTTGTTGCAGAGCACAGGATCTGGAGCGTGTGGGCTCAGTGGTTGTGGCCCACGGGCTTAGTCTCTCAACGGCATATGCGATCTTCCCGGACCAGGGATCAAACCCGTGTCCTCTGCGTAAGCAGGTAGACTCTTAGCCACTGGACCACCAGGGAACTGCCAATAGATTTTTAAAGTACGTTTTATACCTATTTACCAAATGACAGTTATTTTTTACATGCTAGATTTAAGATACGACAGGATTGAGCTGACTCAAGTGTTAATCATTGATTCGTGCTGATGACAAACCAGAAGTAAATTGTTGTCATGAAATACAGTAACCACGTCACATCTCAGGGAACAAGAGATGGTGCAGACCGTTCTCATGCTGGGCCACATGGGTCTCACAGAGAATGAAAAACGTTCAGTGTTTCATAAGTTTATAAATTAATGAAGCTGGAAGAGATTATTGCAGTTTATAAATAAGAAAAGTAAGATCCAGAGAGATCCAAGTGACCTTTTCAAGACACCACAGTCAATAGCTCAGTTGGTAAAGAATCCTCCTGCAATGTGAGAGACCTGGGTTTGATCCCTTGGGTTGGGAAGATCCCCTGGAGAAGGGAATGGCTGCCCACTCCAGTATTCTGGCCTGGAGAATTCCATGGACTGCATAGTCCATGGGGTCACAAAAAGTCGGACACGACTGAACGACTTTCACTTTCACAGCCAGTTAGTGATGAAATAGAGACTAGAATCTGACCCTTTGGACCAGTTTCATCCATAAACACCATTTATTGTTCCTCTTGCAGTGCCAGCAAGAGATGATATCTTAAAAGGATCTTTTTTGTGCCCAGAATCTTTAAAGATATACAAGGAGGGCAATGCAAACACTGCTTGGCTTGAATAACTCCTCTCTAAGGAGCCAGCCATTGGAGAAGGAAATGGAAACCCACTCCAGTATTCTTGCCTGGAGAATCCCAGGGACGGGGGAGCCTGGTGGGCTGCTGTCTATGGGGCTGCACAGAGTTGGACACGACTGAAGCGACTTAGCAGAAGCAGCAGCAGCAGCAGCAGCAAGGAGCCAGCCAGGCTTTCAGCTCAAGGCTGTCACATTAGCACCTTTTTTACAAAGTGTTCATGAGAAGGATCATCAAGAAAGAAACAAAATCCATCT